>NW_028318579.1:300000-600000 GCF_062004578.1 Staurois parvus | reverse complement strand
AGTCGCCAACTGTCTAAAGACCTCCAAACTTCATGTGGCCTTCAGATTAGCACAACAGTGCGTAGAGAGCTTCCTGAAATGGGTTTCCATGGCCAAGCAGCTGTATCCAAGCCTTCCATCACCAAGTGCAATGCAAAGCATCGGATGCTGTGGCGTAAAGCACGGCACCACTGGACTCTAGAGCAGAGTAGATGTGTTCTCTGGAGTGACCAATCACACTTCTGTCTGGCAATCCAGTAGACGTGTCTGGCGGTTGCCAGGAGAACGGTACTTGCCTGACTGCATTGGGCCAAGTGTAAAGTTTGGTGGAGGAGGGGGGGGGGAGGAATTATGTTGTGGGGTGGTTTTTCAGGGGTTGGGCTTGGCCCCCTAGTTCCAGTGAAGGGAACTCTTAGGGTGTCAGCATACCAAGATGTTTTGTACTATTTCATGCTCCCAACTTTGTGGGAAGAGTTTAGGGATGTCCCTTTCCTTTTCCAACATGACTGCACACCAGTGCACAAAGCAAGGTCCATACAGACATGGAGGAGCCAGTTTGGGGTGGAGGAACTTGACTGGCCTGCACAGAGTCCTGACCTCAACCCCATAGAACACCTTTGGGATGAATTAGAGCGGAGACTGTGAGCCAGGCCTCCTCCCCCGACATCAGTGCCTGACCTGACAAATGTGCTTCTGGAAGAATGGTCCAACCTTCCCATAGACACCCTCCTAAACCTTGTGGACGGCCTTCCCAGAAGAGTTGAAGCTGTTATAGCTGCAAAGGGCGGGGCCAACTCAATATTGAACCCTACGGACTAAGACTGGGAGGCCATTAAAGTTCATGTGCGTGTAAAGGCAGGCGGCCAAAACTTTAGGCAATTAAGTGTGCGTGAACCATTGACCTTTATAAGATGTTTCCTTTACATGGTAAGTAGAATGCGCTCAGTGACTGACAACTGGACAGTATTATGGGATGCATTTTTTGCACATGTTGGTCTGTCAGTTTCCTGGTTTTTGTTTTTTGTTTTTTTTAACCAACCCCAGATTACTTCTATCATTTTACTCCTTCTGACACTACCCTTGTGCTCGTTATGCAGTCTTGTTAAATAAAAAATAAATTAAAAAAAAAAGTGGTTTTCACATTTCTCCTCCTTGGCCTCTAAGCTTTCTGATGGAGACCAAGGAGTTGGGGAGGTGCTTGAATATAGACTTTAGTGTGACAATTTTTTGTGTCACTCAGAAGTGTCTCTGCCCACCAGTCTCTTCTTTTCTCTTGGCAACACATGAATGAGACGGCCCACCCACCTCTCCAAAAAACAAAAGATCCCAGCTTTGCCAATTCCTGCTTTAAGAAATGAGGAAGGACAGAACTGCATGAATGTGTTGTTGATATAATCAGAATCTAGTCTATTACATCAGGCTGAAAGGAGTAAAATGGAAGTCTCGCACACACCCACACACAGTGCCAATTGCCATCTACAGATGGTGCCGTAAATTTGGTCTGATCAGATCACTTTACCACTGACACATGGGAAGACATTTATGACAAGAGACCACTAGGGTCTCTTCTGGTGTAAAAACTCTGCCCGTCAGTGGTTTTTAAGCATTTTGAGTTCTTTACCACTTCAACTGTTTGTTTTTGCTCCCCATTCTAACCAGAGAGAAAACGAAGACCTTTTTTGTTGCTTTTATAGTGGCTAATCCATTGGTGGATAATAGGCAAGACACTTGTATTTTTGTCTTTTTTTTTTTTTTTTTTTTTTTTTTTTTTATTTCTTCGTCCCTGTATATCTAAATGTATGGTATGCTTGAAGTACAGAATGGATCAATAGTTTGTTTTTTTTTTAAATATACGCTATGCTTTTACAATAGTTGTTTCACATTCCTGTTACTTTTTCAGGGAACAAGCAGGCCCTCCCATTACCATGTCCTTTGGGATGACAACAGGTTTTCTTCCGATGAGCTGCAAATCCTCACTTACCAGCTCTGTCACACTTATGTCCGATGCACTCGATCTGTGTCTATCCCCGCCCCTGCCTACTACGCACACTTAGTCGCATTTAGAGCCCGGTATCACCTTGTGGATAAAGAGCATGACAGGTATGTTTTATATGGAATGCTGTTGTTAATTGCTGGATTGTCCTCCACCCTGTTGGTCACAATATATTGTGGGAAGTCTGCCTTGTTACAGCACTCTCAGCCGCTGCTATACAGGGTCCCCATCTACTGACTTTCTGGAGCGGTGGTAGTCGGCTTGGTAAATATGAGAGGCCTCGAGTGGGTGTAGGACACAAGCTTTTATCCAAAAGTAGTAATGGTACAATACATCCTAAAACATCCAAGAAATATACTTGCGTAAAGCATTAGCTTGTTAAAAGGAGATATAGTCGGTTCTGTCATGATGGTGATCTTTTCACAGGTTCAATTGTTAATTTAATGACCCAAGTGTTTGAAGCTCACACAGTAAAACCAAATGTCATCCAGAACATCCAAAGTATTTATTGGCAACTGGAGATTATTGAAGAGATTTCGGGGTAAACACAGCGCAGACTATGGCCAAATGTTGGGCACCAGGGTCCTAGAGGGATCTACTAGCAAACCTGGAAGCCTGGCCAGTACATTTTATGGCACCTCTAATAGTGATTTGACTTTATGTAGTGTGCACGATCTGTTTCAATGCGTTTTTAAAGAAGGTAATTGGGTAACATGACAAATCATTTATTTTCCCTGGTATGTCCAGGCTCCTTAGATGTAAAGAATATGGGTTGTTATAGGGATGTTTATAGACTTGTTTGACATAGAACATGCCATCTGCACTAAAAATAATGTGCTGGCTCCTACAAAAATGTCCGTTTTCCAATGGCTGGATCTAAATTTAGTTGCAGAATATTTTAAGATGCAATAACTTATTTTAGATTATGATTTTGGTACAGTTCATTCATCTCTGCCCAGTTTAAAGTTCACTTAAAGTGGTTGTAAACACAAAAACAAAAAGTATATTGCAGCATACCTGTTCTTAGATGTGGTAGCTGCATTGGCTTCCTTTTTTTTTTCACCTGGTCATTCTGCCAGTAAGGCAGGCTATAGATTATACCATTTTCTTAACTTCCAGCATGGGTGGAAGGAAGGAAAATTTCTTAATTGTCCTGTGAACACTTTTGATGGTGGAATCCCTCCTGCAGCACTTTTGTGTTCTGTTGGTGTGGAGACTTCCCTGCCAACAGAATACAATTCGTGTTGCAGGCAGCACTAATCGTTTTGTAAAAACCCAACAAGTTGATGGATCGACTTGTGTACAACCAGGGTTGCCCATACATGGATCAAAATTCAGAATTTGGGACCAAATGAATTTTGATTCATGTATGAGGCTTAAGTCTATATTTCAGCTTCTTTTAACAAACCAAGCTCTCCTGCAAAAGTGTCAGTGTTCAGACAAACCATTTAACACTGACAGGCAAACTTACAATAGTCAGCTCTAATTTATCTGTTTAAGGCCTCGTTCACACTGTGCATAAAAACAGATCGGAATCCTACGCAGACTTCACTTGCAGAGACGCGAGTTTACATCAGTTTTCATGCACGGTTCAGTGAGTTTTATACATATTGCAGATTCCTTCACAGAAAAAAATCTGCATGTGACATTAGTGTTGTGGTGTGAACAGGGCACATAGAGAACTATTTTGTTGCTTTTTTGTTTTTTTTGTGTGTGCGCATTTGCTGAACATGTGCAGATTAGCTAACATCTCTGCATCATGGTGTGAGCAAGGCTTGTTGCTGTTACATTGAATCTGTTAGCCAAGTCCTCCTATATCTGCTAGTGCTACCCTCTCCCTATCTTCAGTATTCTTCTGTCCAAAGGTGTCTCCGATGCTACTCTATCCAGAGTGCAGACACCCTAAAACAAGTGTGCTACTAGTAGAATCACCAGGTGAAAATAATAGAAAAGACCAAAAAGAAAACTGTCACCATTATTACGGATTAGTAAGCTGCAATGTATTACATTTTTGTTTTTTGGGTTTAAAGTGTTACTAAACCCACAACAGTGAAATCAGTCTGTATATGCAGTAAAGCATGCTTGTTACACTCACTGTGGAGTCTAAGGGGTTAATCTTCTGCATTGTGTAAAAAGGCTGTTTGATCCTGTCTTCTCTGCCCCTCCTCTTGTTCAAATGTCCATGTCTTATCTCCTGATAAGACAGACTGAACCTGTAGCCACATGCTCAGTTTGGTGTGTATTGCTAGAGAGGGTTTTTTTTTTTCTTGGGAGGGTGCATGTTATCAGCACAGGGCCAATCGGTACTGCCCAAACAGAGGTCAGGGGTTTTGCGTCCTAGAGAAGAAAGAAAACACCTGCTTCAAGCTTTAACCAGTGCTGTCATGAAGTTAAGACTGCTCTAACTGCTGATGAAAAAAGGTATTTTAGCAGTTTATTCATTAAAATATTAGCATGTCTATGTTATGTGTACTTTGGGGGACCAGATATAGTGAATGCAGGGTCCGGGGAGACCGGATATAGTGAATGCAGGGTCCGGGGAGACCGGATATAGTGAATGCAGGGTCCGGGGAGACCGGATATAGTGAATGCAGGGTCCGGGGAGACCGGTTATAGTGAATGCAGGGTCCGGGGAGACCGGTTATAGTGAATGCAGGGTCCGGGGAGACCGGATATAGTGAATGCAGGGTCCGGGGAGACCGGATATAGTGAATGCAGGGTCCGGGGAGACCGGATATAGTGAATGCAGGGTCCGGGGAGACCGGATATAGTGAATGCAGGGTCCGGGGAGACCGGATATAGTGAATGCAGGGTCCGGGGAGACAGGACATAGTGGATGCAGGGTCCGGGGAGACCCGACATAGTGGATGCAGGGTCCGGGGAGACCCGACATAGTGGATGCAGGGTCCGGGGAGACCCGACATAGTGGATGCAGGGTCCGGGGAGACCCGACATAGTGGATGCAGGGTCCGGGGAGACCCGACATAGTGGATGCAGGGTCCTGGGTTTAGTAACACTTTAATATTACTTTGAGGTAAAAATAAAAGTAATACAAAAAAGAAATTGATGTTGTAGGATGCAAATATTTGTCTGCATTTGAAATCCAAGTTTCTGTGTAAAAGCCCCCTTTTTTAAGGATTGAATCTCCTGTGTAAATATTGCTGCAATGTGCTGGATTTAGCTCTAGTGCTTTCCACCCTAATCAAATCACTCTGGGCCTTTCCGAGCCCTGCAGGAAAGGGAATTCTGTTACCACTTCCCCCTTAAAGATAAATAAAATAACATAATAAAAGTTCAGTTTTCCTCTTCAGAGGTTCGATTCCTTGCTGCTTCCGTCTACTCCCATCAGCCTATCGTTAATGCAGCGTTGTGCAGTCGTCTTTTTATAGTTGAGCTAATACTAAAGTATGTATTTTGTCTTGCAGCGCTGAAGGCAGCCACACTTCCGGTCAGAGCAACGGGAGAGACCACCAAGCACTTGCTAAGGCAATTCAGGTTCACCAGGACACACTGCGTACAATGTACTTTGCTTAACTGGTGCTGGTTCCCAGATCTTAGAGGCACTAACCAAGGAGGATTCACGCCAGACCAGCTGCACTTATTTGTATTGTAGTCTGCACTACAGTGACATCCAAGTGCAATCTACCACCCACAACCCCATCGTTATTCTCCCTCGATCACTTACCAGCCTTCCGTCCAGACCCGCCCCCCCCCCCCCCCTTTTTTCTTTTTTTTTATTTTTCTCTCGATCTGCAAACCTGCAATATTTTTGGAATGAGATTTGTAAAAATACATATGCGTTTACAGAATAACCCTCTTCAAATACAATCTGAACAAACGTTCACTCAGGGCTTTTAAGAAACGCTATGAAACTCTTCATTTTTTTCGGTCGGAAGTTCCATTTTGAATGGTTTGACGAAACGTCATGGCCTGAAATCTGAAGAAAAAGGCATTTTCTCCAAATTGTAAAGCCTTAAATATTTTAAGTGATTTTGAGATGTTTTATTATACAACAAAAACTTATTTTCCTCTTAAAATTGTGTCAAATATTCTAGTGCATAAAATATGTATGTAACTAATCTGAGAGAGCTGTGGAGGTCAAAGGTGAATAAGTTTTTTTGAATATCATAGTATTCATTTTTAATAAGTTAGGATTTTTTTTTCTTTTTTTCAGTGTGCCATTCAGAAACCTCTGTGAAAGCAATTTTTTTTTTTTTTTAATTTTAATGCTGGCTGGGCTCAAAACTTGTCCAAAGTTGCATACCAATACGGGTCTGTGGCAATGAAAAACAGTACAATCAGGTTAAGCTAATGTACAGAAGAATTCTATTTTAGCAGTATTAATGTGAGTTAACAATGCTATTTATTTTATTTACACAGAGCATCATATTTCTATCGACATATCTCTATGTACTTAGGCAAAATTTTGTTTTTTGTTTTTCTTTTGTTTGTTTTTTTTATGGACCAGTAAACCTACAATACAAGTTGGCTCATGTAAAATTTTGTGTACAAATTTAGGGAAATGATCAGACCAGATAAACCTGCTATGAGACGTGAATTCTATTTTGATGTGCAAACTTTCTGTTAAGTAATGGAGCAAAGTAAGACCCTCTAGAATATAATTGCAGAGCATGCTAATGCATCATGAAACCAGAACTCCAGCCTCGCCTTTTCCTGTCCCTTCTGCCTGTGTGTTGCGCTTTTAATTTTCTCCATCTCTAAATTTTTTTTGGAGGGCATCCCATCAGGCACATTTCCAGTCTGTGTGATGCCCAGTTTCCTACAAGACCTGTTAACCATCATAGGCCTACCCACTGGGCTTCAGGGGGTGTCAAACAGTGGTGCTGTGTTCTTTGTGGTGCACACAACTTTCATAGAGTCAGTGTCATCTGGATGAGAAGGTTGTGGAGCAGTGTGCTTTCACTTTTTGGGTGAAATATTTAACCATGTACTGCAGTGATCGCTGGCTGGCTCCACCTGACTCCTCCCAAGGCCAATGAAAAAAAAAGCATTGATTCTTATGGCACCACCCCCCCCCCCCTTTTTTTTTTTCTTCAGATAAATATATCAGATCTTCAGATAAATTTTCGATTAGGGGCAGAAAGCTGCACGGGAAGGATGGAGGTGGGAATATAAAAACATTACTTCAAACTGGAGTTCTATGTTTAATGAGAAGATACATTTTTAACTAAAAATATTTTAAATAAAAACTTCTATTTTTTTATAACCTTCTTCATAAGGTACCTTGTGTTTTAGATTTACTGGGCCAACTACCCTTGCACTGTCAATGCGACCTGTAGGAATCTGCATTAGTAACTTCCTACAGGACCACCGGCAATGAATGGATGCAAACTTTCCTGAATTACTTTGCCCATGGATGGCTTGTATAACACTGCAAAGCAGGGCTCTCTAGTTGGACATTTTAGGTAGTCGTGAGGACCATGTCTTCATTTTTTTTGTTTCTTGAGGGGATTTTTAATTTTGAACCTAATAACTTTTGTGCTAGTGGGGGTTGTTGGCATTTGGTGGGCACATACCAAAATCACAAATAAAATTTGTGATAAATATGTACAAACAATAAAAAAAACACTTTCCACCAATTCTAATATCCCAAATATTTTAAAGTGTATGTAAACCCTTACAATGAACTTCTATTTGCTTCTTTGGGCTGTTAAATATATTATTGAAAGTGTTTTGTTATACCTGTTTGAAAAAACAAAAAAAAAGTCAGTCCTGCCAGAATCATGGTGCCCTCTGCATTGTTGTTTCAAACAGTCTTCTCTTCCTGCCCAGGATACCTTTGTGGAATATAGAACTAGAAAAGAAATGGTGGGGTTTTTTTAGTCTCAATGCACTTTGTGTCCTGGTTTTTGAAAGCATTGCACTTTCATAGAGGCATTGGTGAGTGATCCAGCGCTGGCATTCAGGACACAAAGTGTTTTACTGGAAGGATCACCGAGTGAAAAAAGCCTGGATAAACGTATTCAGCCACCACGTTTTTGATTTTTTTTTGGGGGGGGTTTAAATACTTTAATCATGTTTCCATAGTGGCACTTTTATAGCAACAAATTGGTGCTCACAGCAAGGGCAAATAAATTAGAGGAATTTTAAAAGGATGCTGTCATCCTGCCAGAAAAATGTGTAATAGTGAGTTCCTGAAGAAAAGAGGTATCATATCATACTTGATTCCCAGTGTTTCCTGTCTTTAACTGTTGAAATGCTGCAGTCTCTGTCAGGTTTTTAGCATTGCGCAGTTTCAGTGGTGTTGTATGCCTGTGTCCCCTGTTGCGTGCTGTGGTTTCACCCTCCAGCCCCTTTATTACTGCAGGTCACAGCTGTGATGGTAGGGGTCAATGGAAAGAACCACAGCATACAGCAGGGGAAACACATCTGACACTCCTGAGTGACTAAGGCAGGCCATAGACTGGTCGTTTATCGGCCGAATTTTCAGCCGATAAACGAAAAATCGGTAGTTGCTGGCAGTAATTTTCCAACATGACCGATAAAAATAAATGAGAAGATCCGCGAAAAACGGCCGACGGACTGGCCCCACTAACATCGTGATTATCGGCCGATTTTTCGTGCGGACAGAAATTCGGCCGATAAACGACCCGTCTTTGGCATGCATAATGGTGGCTGCTGTGTTTTAATGGATGAAGGTAGGACACGGAGTATGATGCAATTTTTTAAGGGACTTGCTAAAAAAAAATTTGGAGGGGGGGAGGGGTAGCGGCATCTCCTTAGAGGGTCATCCTGTTCTATGCACCATGTTTTTTTTTCCAATGCTTCATAATTGAGCCTATTAATCGGTGAAGATTGTCCACTGTGTTTTGCAGTCTTTTGTGATGTCTTGAGTGGGGTTGGGGCTTTCTTATCCCTTTTTCATACTGCAATGATATTTATATGCAACTTTTCCTTTTGTGCTTTATTGAATATGCAATTGTGCAAAAAAAAAGAGTGACCTGTGATTAATTTTAAGCAATATCCTTTAAAAACTTATCAAAATGCTGTTACAAGGGTCTGTTTTACTATATTTTTTAACTGCTACCTGTTGTGTTAATTGTCCAGCTGTTTGAGCCTTAACTCCCTATATTTTTGTAATTGTGAAATGATTGGTTTGATAATGACAACATAACAGCAGGCTCCCTAGAGCGATCGTTGGCAATTGCAGTGCTTTAGCTGCTAAAGAACTAGCGGTACCTGGAATGTGAGGCTTTCTTGTGATCCTAGTTCTTTGGCGGGTACGGGGTTGCTGTGTGCTCATGCTGTGCCTAGAAAGTACTGTTGTATCCGTAAACATGCCTCAGATGATTTCTTTGATTGACGATGCCTGTGGATTCTTTGTTTCATAGTCGGGCCTATTTAATATGGTTAAAAAAAACTGCCAATGGCAGTAACCCTTAGCAACAAACCAGCCTTCAATTTCTGTTGAAACTACTCTTGAAACCTGTTTTTGTGTAGGTTACTGCACTGTACACATCATTGCTCGCTGTATTGCCTTACTAAGTAAATCCATGGTAGCCGTTTTTGTACATATTGCTGATTTGACAAGCAGTTTCCACTGAGAGGAATTGGTTTCTATTAGGCCTTGTTCACGTGGACATACTACAGCATAGGGCCGTGCAAGGCCTGTGTTTACCTGTGCACATGTTCTGTCCATCTTCGTGCAGACAGTTCCATTCATGAAAGTTGGGATGCAACAGCTGCCCAGGCATAGTTGCTGCTCCCATTTGACACCTGTGTGGGTGCACGGCACTGAACGCAGTCAGTGTGCATTTAGGGCTGTGTACCCGCACGGATGTCAGATTGGGTGCAGCAGCTGTGTTCGTGCAGCTGTGTGAAAGTGGAAAACCCAAATACTCCTACGCTTAGGGATGGACCCTGTCATAGGGATCACACAAGTGTCTTGGAATAAGCACGCCTTGCTGCCCTCAAAGAACCGGGGAGTCCAAAAGTACTAAATGGAGAAAAACAAAACTGGGATCACCGTCCTTGTGCATTACCTTTTTTAATAGTATGTGTATTAAATTTAAAAGCTGGTATTCTACTCACAAAAGTACATGAATATAAGCACATCATATGAGACCGCTCTGTCCAATTCGCACTGCGTTTCTGAATGGTGGACATCAAAAATGGCTGACGCGTTTCTAGTAGGCTCTGAGGAAGGGGCTAGTCCTCGAAACGCGTCAGCCATTATGGATGTCTATCATTCTGTCCAATTCGCACTGCGTTTCTGAAAGGTGATGAGATCGGTCTCATATGATGTGCTTATATTCATGTACTTTTGTGATTAGAATACCTTCTTTTAAATGTAATAAACATACTTTTAAAGGTAATGCACAAGACCGGTGCGTCCTCTGTTTTATTTTGCTCTATTTAGTGTTCGTGTAGCCGCTGCATCCCATTTGACATGAATAGGACCGCCTGCCACGGGATGTATAGAATACCGGTGCACCCTCATGCAGCAAACACAACCATCTTACGGGTGTACACTGCATGACGCTCATGCTAACAAGGCTTTAAGATTCCTGTGCCACATCACTTATTAGTCTTCGATAACCAAGTTTGCATTTTTCGTCAATACAGGTTGGCTTTTGGTAACTTTTTCTTTGTTGAATCTATTGGGTTTTTGAAAGAACAAGATTGCATAGGAATGTTATTTTTGTTGTCTTCGCTTTGAACAGTATGGTGTTGGTGCGTTTTTGTGTTTTGCTGCTAGCCTACATTTGCAAAGCATGTTTGTTGGGTCTAAAACTTTTTTTTGTTTTCGCTATAGCTGTAAGCCATTTATGTATCTCCAGAAGCCTGACTGAAAAACTCCCTGGGATGGCATAATCCCACCCTGCTTTGTTCCTAAGACCCTCGTAGCTGTTACTGCTCACCCCCATCATCACAGGAGTGAGCTCTCAAACCCCCCCACACCAGCATGGTCTGCCATCTCCTCTATCACAGCATTGCTGAGCTCAGAGCTACTGCAACAGGGGAGAGAGAGCATGCAAGGGGGTTTGGGTCGGCTGGGTGTCTAACGTTCTGGCAGCATAGCAGGATAGGTTGCCACTTCTGGTAGTTTATTGATGAGGTTTGCCAATGGCCTACACTTATTACAAGGGCCCTTTTCAACTTTGGTCAAAGCTTTAGTTTTTTGGGGTTTTTTTTCTTTCTTTTCCCTACAGATGCCCCTTACCTGTATAGGCAGGGTTTTTTGGAGTTTTTTTTTTTTTTTTTTGTATAAAGGTGAACTAACTCTTAAGTAGAGCTTTGGACTTAATTGATTAGGTTCGCTTTCCTGCGGTATGAGTACTGACAGAGATTGGTGTTGGGGAGGCTGTTCTTTGGAATTAGATAGAATCTGTTGCCTACAAAACATGCCTTTTTTCTAGTCAATATCTGCATGTGAACATTTTTGCCAAGCTCTTCGGCTTAATTGGTGTAAGCACCACTGATAAAATGCACTTGGCTAAAATGTCAGATAAAATTTGGGGATCAAAGCTTTGTTGTCATTGACCTTTAAAAAAAAAAAAAAAAAAAAAAAAAATGTTCCAGCCCAATATATAATGCTGTGATTTTGCTCTAAATATGTCGAATTAGCTTTAAACTTGTATCTTCAGCTTAAACCTGTGCAAGGATTTAACACTATACTGTCTAATTTAAGCAAAACTTTTACTTATTTTTATTTAAAAAGTTTCCTTTCCTTTAACCTACAAGGAGCATTGCAACCTATTAACTCTCCATGTTATCGATTTACAGGAGTTATACGCCTTTACTGTAGGTGGGTGTACAGAAGAGGATAGCATACAAGTCATTGAGAAGGGTGTTCCAAACTGGGGACAACACATGTTAATAAAGTTACCCATGTAAATAACATTTTATAGAAACCTCCTATTGGCTTGTAGAATGTGTCTGAAGCAGTAGGTGTTTTGACAGCATCTACCAAGCATTGGGTTCACATCACTGGTTGGGGACAGTTTATTAGGAATGTTTAGGTGTATACTTCACAATGGGTACAGTGCCCAAGCAGGTTTAATTCCCCAAAAGTCCAGTTCATTTGACTAGTACAGGGGTCTCCAGACTTTCGAAACAGCTGGCCAGCTTACAGTCCTTTTGACTTTAGTGGGGCAAGACTGTGGTTAGCAGTAGATAATGCCTCAACATCAGTGGGAGTAAATAATACCTCAGGGTTGGTGGTCATTGGGCCTAAAAAAAGAATTACAGAACACCTGTGGTTAGTAGGATGAGGAATAGTTGTCCCATCATTAGCATTAGTGGGAGATATAGTTGCCCCATCATTGGCATTAGTGGGAGATATAGTTGCCCCATCATTGGCGTTGGTGGGAGGTATAGTTGCCCCATCATTGGCGTTGGTGGGAGGTATAGTTGCCCCATCATTGGCGTTGGTGGGAGGTATAGTTGCCCCATCATTGGCGTTGGTGGGAGGTATAGTTGCCCCATCATTGGCGTTGGTGGGAGGTATAGTTGCCCCATCATTGGCGTTGGTGGGAGGTATAGTTGCCCCATCATTGGCGTTGGTGGAAGGCATAGTTGCCCCATCATTGGCGTTGGTGGAAGGTATAGTTGCCCCATCATTGGCGTTGGTGGAAGGTATAGTTGCCCCATCATTGGCGGAAGGTATAGTTGCCCCATCATTGGCGCAAGGTATAGTTGCCCCATCATTGGCGCAAGGTATAGTTGCCCCATCATTGGCGCAAGGTATAGTTGCCCCATCTTTGGCGTTGGTGGGAGGAAGAGTTGCCCCATCTTTGGCGTTGGTGGGAGGTATAGTGCCTAATTGTGAGGGTCAGGGAGAGGATTGGTGTCAGTAGGAGGAATAGTTCCTTGCATCAGAGGAAGGAATAGTGCCCCAAGGACCAGATAACGACAAAGGGGTGCACCTGGTCCATGAGCCACAGTTTGGGACCACTAGTATAATTGCTCCTTACCATGCTCGTGCACAGGTTGCAGTACTGTGCCCTGGACCACTTGAAGAGGTGGGCTTGGTCATAGGATCACTTTGGTCTTTGGCAGATGTGATGGCATAAGTATGCTTGAGACGGGCACAGTGTAAGTGCAGGCGAGCCACCCGGGGGGTTGAGGTCTTGGAACAGCTGCCGATGTACCAGTTGTCTGTCACCGCTCGAACCTAAAGCTTACATAATAGCCCATACCCTTTGATTGAAATGCAGCTAACAAGTTTGGTGCTTTTTATTTTCAAGTTCTATAAGGAATCTATGCATTTTAATTCTTTGAAGGGATTATGGGGAAACTTTTGATAAGAAAAATCAGTAGGCAGATTTGCTTCTGTTGAAAAGTTTGCACACAAAATCATAAAGAACGTATTTATATACTTAATGTTGCACTAACGCACACAACAAAACAGTCATGAGTTTTTTTTTTTTGTTTTTTTTTTCTTGTCCTGATGCAGTTTTTACAATTAAGGGAACCACAGACTATTTTTAAAAATGTATTCAGATATTGTGGATAGTTTTCTGTTCATTTCACTCTCACTCTAAAGCTCGTGATTGTAATCTTTTTAGGTCAGGTGTGTCTTGCGTCGCATGATTCGCTTTTCTGTTTCTGCACTCTCCTTGTGTGTGAACCTACAATTTTTCCCTAAACTGTTCTGACAGAATGGTCAGCAACTTGAAGATTTTCCTTTTTTTATTTAGTTTATTACCTAGAGAATTAACACCAGCAATTTCATATTTAAGAATTTCAGTGCCCATTGATTTGACCTGATGTACGTTTTGACCACCCTTTGTGAACCCTTTTTTTAAAGCCCGGTAATAGTTTCTACAAAAAATTTTAAATAAATCGGGATAAACAAATTGCGTACTTGGCCCCAAAGTTTCACTGAGCAAATTTGCAGAACAAGTATATTGGCCATAGGTAATTTTCCAAGGTTACTAACGAACCGATGCCCAGTACATTGTTTAGCCTTTAAAAGCTATGTTCATCTTTAGAAACATGGTAAACACATATTTAGGGTGTAGCATGTTCCTGAGCACCCCCAGAACCAACTGAAGCGTGCATTTGGTTGTGTCCCCTGCAGCCACTCTCACTTTTAACCTCTTCTGGCCGGTGCCTCCCGGCCCTTTAAGAGTTTAGGAAGGCGGGACGAGGTTTAGGGATCATGTGACTATGTGTCACAGTGGTCACATGATCGGGAAAGGTCCCGATCGAAAGAGCAGACCGGGACCTTACCGTTAGTACCGGACATGTATGCTGGGAGCACGCAGGGCGTACGCTCAGCACATATGTTTTTTCTTACCTGAATGCAAATGTGCGGCTGCTCGGCGTCTAGGCCCAGACACCGGGAGGCCGCACATTTGTGTGCGGCCGGGGTGAAGGGGTTAAAATTTGCAAAGAAAGATGTGAATGTGCAGTCCTCGTCTGCCACTGCCACAGATGGCTTGTAGATCTCAATGGACTAGGAATACAGTAACTGGAAGCCTGTACATGGGTATTGGCAGAAAGCTGGAAGAAGAGTCTGCAGAAGCCTGACATTGAATCCTCAATTCACTGATTGCAGGCACCTGTGGGGAAAAAATAATAAATGCACCTTCCTTTTTTTTTTTTTTTTCCCCCATGTTTTATTGTTTTTCTTAAAGCGGTAGTAAACGCAAAAAAAAAATTGGACCAGTGCAGGTAATGTCATAATGTGCTAGTATGCTCCACTTAGGCTGGCCATAGACGGGTCGTTTGTCGGCTGATAAACTAAAAATCGGTCATTGCTGCCACCAATGCTTACGAAAAACTGCCATTTTTTGTGGATTTTCCAGCATGACCGATAAAAAGAAACCAGAAGATCTGCAAAAAATGGCCGACAGCATTGCCCCACTAACGGTGTGAATATAGGCCGATTTTTCATTTGGAGGAAATTTCGGCCAATAGATGACCCGTCTATGGCCTGCATTCAGACATTATGACACTTGGCTGCTGAAAACAAAGCCCTCCAGCGGCTCGCTGCCATGGCACCCGACTCTTCCAGCTTCTTTGCAGGCTTGTGAGCTTCGACTGTTTCAATGGCCAAGCTGTGATGTCATGGCACAGCTCTCTGAATGGGACGGCACATGCACTGGTGACATCAATGGCTGCTAGTAAAGTAAATATTTCCTGAACTGTGCATATTTAGGATATATTTACTGTAACTACAGGTAAGCCTCATTATAGGCTTTGTATGGGGGCCAGGCCAGCAGGGGGGCCCAGGCAGCTGGGTTAATCGAATGTGGGCAGGGAAGGTGATCAGCACAGTGTGAGGAACAATTACTGGAACCGATCCCCTGTATGGCTCTCTCTAGCAATTGAAAGCTGGCTTTCAGCTGCTGCCATACAGGCAATAAGTTCCAGTAATTACCCCACTGGTGCCACCCATCACCCCCCCTGTGCACCATACATTTCCAGCTGTTCCCAGGCCCCCGAGTGTCATCCCCCCACCTCCCGCAGTCCTGTTAGCTTCCCTCCTCTCCCTCCCAACAGCAGCTGAAAGCACACAATAGGATCCTTCAGAATAGAGAATGGGGGAAGGGTCCTGGTAACACGTCACATTTACCAGCCTCCTCCTTTTCTGAATGAACACAGTGAATGATTGGTACTGATCACTCACTGTGTTAATAACTGAAGCATAGTAAACTGGGGTTTTTTTTGGGGGGGGGGGGTGCCCTGTCAGGTTGGCTGTATGGGGCCCCGTGGTTTCTAAGAGCAGCACTGCCTGTAGGTATAAATAAGCATGATAAACTTTACTACCACTTTAAAAGTGAACTTCGGTTTTAAATCCAGTAAACACACATAAACCACACGTGTTCAACTCCCTCATTACTTTAAATTGTAATATTTTTAAATCACGGAATCAAAGGCATCTCTGCAAAGGAAAAGGTTAATTACTCACCCTTCCCGCCAATATCTGCTGTGTAAATCAGCATCCAACACACCTTACGCAAATGTCTGATCCTTATCTCAGCACTGTTTCTCCCTCCCGACACCAACATCATGATAAAACATATTACAGTAAAGTGGGGGGCACCAGGCATCCAACACACCCAGAAATGTGCTGAATGCTATGGATGTTTCAGCCAGTGTAGATTGGGAGAATGAGAGATGGGCAGTGTGGGAGGCGTACGTATTAAACCATTGCTCTTTGAAGGCATGCCTATTAATCATGTGATTTAAGAAACTTAGCCACTTTAAGGTTGTGTAGCAACTTGTTTTTCTGTAGTTGCTGATTTTATGTTCATATTTTAAATCTTTTTTCGCTTTGCACATGTCACACTGATAAACCATAAGGTGGGAATACACGACTAGAAAATTGACCGATCGATCATCCGACGACCAATGGGCGTTCGTTCGTTGGTAGAAATCGTGGCCCACATTAACCAGTCTAAAAAAAAAAATTGTTCGTTCGGGCAATACGTAGTGTTGACGTCTTCCGTACAAGTGGAAGTGATGCAGTGTTCGTGTGACCTTGTAGCCACGCCCTTCCTTCCAGATCGTGCGATATACACAACAATTAACAGCAATGAGTAGAATTACATTAACTATTTACATAAATAGTGATACATAAAATACAATATGCAGAATTCTGGTTTCATTATCTCAGCCCAATCTACGTTTTAACATTTTGGATTTTTCATTCGTGTTTACGAAGATTCCTTGGACATAAACATCAGTCATCTTCTGTCTCCGCTTAGGCGTGATAGCGCTTGATAGATTTTTTTTTTTCGTATGCTCCTCATACCACCGCATAGAAAATCGGTCGTTCGTAATTTTTCACTGTTCAACCGGATTTTTTTGTTCACAATATCGTTATTAGTTAAAACATCCTGCTCATCAACGAAGAGAAAATTGTTCGATCGGTGGTTCTGTGAAATTTTTCATACGATTTTCTTATTGTGTGTATGGGGCAGTAAGGTCCAAGGTGGGAAGATTATTTGGTTGTTTGGTTGCCAGTGAGCAGCTCAAGGCTATGAATAGAAATGAGGTTGGGTTTCAGGCCTTCTGGTAATGGTGGTTCCTGTAACTGGTTGTATATCTATAGTAATGGTTCCACCTATGTAGACATCCCCTAGATCAGGGGTGGGCAACTGTGGCCCTCCAGCTGTTGGTGAACTACAAGTCCCATCATGCCTCTGCCTTTTGGAGTTATTCTTGTAACTGTCAGTTTTGCAGTGCCTCATGGGACTTGTAGTTCTACAACAGCTGGAGGGCCACAGTTGCCCACCCCTGCCCTAGATGATTGTAATGTGGGGAAAAATAGACCCTTCAACATATGTTCCTGGATGATTGCTATCAGTTTCATAAGGTAGGACCAGAGCCATGGGTGTTTACTCGGCTGTGTTCCATAGCATATTGTTTAATTACATTGGATATATATTTCATTGGACGTATACTTTGGATCTTCTAACAGCCAACTATTGTCTGGAAAGCCTACAGCTGAACTCTAGGCTGGAACAAACAATTACCCTTGCAGTGGAGCCCCCCCACAATACAAGGGATAAATGCTCATTATGCGTAGGGGTCAGGAGAGATGGTTGCTTTATTCTTCACTACAGCAAACTCCCTCCTATCTATGTGACTAGTTCAGCATTGCCTCCCAGGAATCGGGAATAGGTTAAGTAATAAAACCTATTCTCTATCCCATAGAATGACCATCTAACCCTTGAAGGCAGGAGAGCTCCACTGTATGGTTGTTTTTATGTTCCAGCCTGGAATTCCGCTTCAAAGCTGTGATAAAGTAGGACTAGAAGTAATTGTTTTACAAACACGTTTAGATGAATGCTGATGGAGCTTACAGTTTAAAAATTGCAGGGAGACCATTTTAGTTGGCTTTTTTAACATAGCGATCTTTCCTTTAGCAAGTTTGTCTGGTTTTTTTGTTTAATAATTTCTTACTAGTCTTTCCAGTGTCCAGCTGTTTGGATGGGATGGAATTTGAAGAGCTCTAATAGCTTTAGTTTGCTTGGTCTTGGCCTAAACGTTCTCTTCTGATGATTCGATGTGTAAAAAATTTCACAATTACATAAAAGCTAAAATACTGAGACGTTGACTGGCCTACCTATCTTGGGTAATCCAGCGAGGAGTAGTCTGTACCTTGGTTCCCTTCTCCACCAACCTGGTGCTTGTCATTACAGTTGGGTTCTTGCTCATGGAGAGGGTCAGAGGGAAAGAAATTCTCAAAGGAGTTCACAAGTTAGATAAGTGCCCCGTTTCGCACTGCTGTGACTTTTCAACCATTTCACTGGCTGTCACCCTTAACGCGACTCAAGTCACAGAAAAGCAGTGCAGGAACCTTATTGTGTGACTTGAGTGCCATAGACTGCAATGGTAAATCGCAAAAGTCACAAGCATGTTGCATGACTTTGGGGTCACAACAGTGTCACCTGAGCCTTATGCAGTCCATACATGGTTCGAATTCTGAACTATTTTTTCATCTGAAAATTGGAAATGTTTGCTCGGTAATCCGATGGTGCCATCGTTGATTTTGGAAATTGGCCGACCAAGTCCTAAAGTTCACCCCGTATAACATGCAAAACTTCTGTTCCTCCCAGGTCATGGGTCATGCGCATGTTATTTTGGGATTGTACGATTTGACCAGCATTGAGTTGAAAATCTGTAGTTTTTCACAAATTTTTCAACATGCCCGATCACCGAAAATGGGAGGAACCACAAAAATCAGCTGGTGCCATTGACCTACTAACCGAGCGAAAATCGTCCGATTATTCTTTTCAGACGAAAAATTGGTCGATTCTTTGACCCAGGTATGTCCGGCCTTAGTCCATGTTGGTGTATATATATACTTTTTTTTTTTTTTTTTTATAAGTTATATTTATTATTTTTCGGTTTACAGAGTACAAAAATCGACAGTAAGAAAAGGTGTACAAAATAGCTAAACACATTCTGTTACACATTGGTATTTGTGTCATTTCTTGTCCTTTAATTCAGAACTGGTGGTGTTACATGGAGGTTTGTGCTTGTACATGTGAATGTATCTTTTTTGTATAGTTATTGGGCTGTTTTGCTGTACAGATAACAAATCAAGTGAAGACAATCCATATGGCATTTTAAAATGTATTTGTCTCTGTAGATCAGATTTTGTCTCATAAACCTGCTAGTACAAAGAATGAACCCAACTGAAAGCTTCCCGCATAATTCTGATGTGTATTGGATGTTATGCTGCCAGCTGCTTTAAAATTTAAATATTGAAAGTTGCATCATCTCTGAAGCCATTTCCCCTCCATACCTTGTGGCAGCGTTGTAGTGATTTGTCCTCAGACTAGGTGCCAGGGGAGATTTACTGAAACTGGCTGATTGGCTACCATGCACAGCTGTACCAGATTCTAACTTCAGCTTGTTCAGTGAAGCTTTGACAAAACTTGGAAGCTGATTGGTTTCTATACAGAGCTGCACCAGATTTTGCACTCTCCAATTTTTGGAAAATAAACCCCCATTGTGTTGACATTACATTTTTGTACGAAAGCTTGACCAACCTCCTGTTCTTTCCTCCACATGTTGACATAGTGCTTCAATTTACCTTTAAAGCGGAGTTCCACCCATTTTTTAAAGTGCCTCTATTTACATTGTACCTGTGTTGTACAGCATGATTTGGATAAACTTTTTTTTTTTTTTTTGTATTCTAAATACCTTTTAACCTCTTCACACCGACCGAATGCAAATGTGCGACCTCCCGGCGTTTGGGCCTAGATGCCGAGCAGCCGCATGTTTGCGTTCTATTAAAAAAGGACATATGTGCCGAGAGTGCACGCTACCAGCACACATGCCCGGCACTCGCGGAAAGGTCCCGGTCTCCTCTTTCAATTGGGACCTTTCCCGATTATGTGACGAAGCATCACAGCGGTCACATGACCCCTAAACCCCATCCCGGCTTCTGAAACTTAAAGGGCTGGGAGGCGCCGGCGTGAAGGGGTTAAATCAAGTTTCAAGACTGATGTTCCGGTCCCGGCCACCTAGGCCTAGATGATAAGCCGAATCACAGTTTCCTGGGATGTCAGGTCCTGTATCCCAGGAGTCCTTTGGGTTCCTTGTGACTGACTATCACGGTACGTCAAAAAGGAAATGACGCCATTCCCGCCATTGTTATGGCAACTTGTAGTATACAAGTAGCGCCGAGCAGTCTCAGTACTGCTCAGGCATGAGATCGAGTGGTGCATGCTGGGATAGCCAGGAGTACCAACTCCAGGCAGTAAAGACTTGCGGGCTTCAGGTGCCCACAGCCATCATGGTGCCTACCCCTGCTTGCTTCTGAGATCCAGGTAAAGTTTAACATATTTAAAAGTAATTACAAGGCTATAACTAATAACTATATCCAATTGTTAACAGGCAATCCTGGGTCTGCTTTTAAGAAAAATTTCTTCTGGGGACTGGAGCTCCGCTTTAATTGTTTAGATTCTATTGACTTTGTACTTAGAATTTACTTGTAGTCTGTAATTACTGGAGGTAACCATTGTCAAGGCATGACCAATTTATTCTAGGGAAGTAAAGGTTTCTTGTGATTTTTGTTTTTTTGGAGGGTTTTTTTTAGATGAAATAAGAGATTGTCTACTAAGCCAAAAAAGTGAGAGCATGCTGAATTACAATAATAAAAAAAAAAAAAATTCTAGTTGTGTACTAGTTTTGAAGACTTGCCTCTAACAAGTGAACAATTTAGATCATGCGCTTACTGCACATGCAGAGCCATTCCATGATCTGATGGTGCAGCACAGTCCAAACATAAGTACCCAGCGCTCTTGAATACTTTAACAGCGAAAATGTATCTAACGCAAGAACACCGTAAAATCATATGTTGGCTTGCACATTTCAGCTAATTTGGCTCTATTCTTAGATACTATTAAGGCCATGATTGGCTGAAATGCACCAGTAGGTGTATGGTCTAACGTGCATCTTTGAAAATTAAACCAGTTGGGGAAGAAGAAATGCAGCCTACCCCTTGACATTCTTGGATATGTATTGGTGTCTATCACAGTGGTGGGTACCTTGGACCCCAGCACTGACTTTGGCAGTTGCTAACAATATCTGGTCTCTTTGCACAATTGGACGCTAAATGGTGTGTCCATTGAAACACTTCTGGGACTTGCGGCCTTATGGGGAGGCAGGATATGTTAGTTGCTCCTCTATATCCACATGTCTTATAGTGAGGCAGTAATGGTGAATAGGGGCACTGGCAGGTGTCTTGGATTGATGAGGGGGGTGTGGTCAGGAATTCTGTTTTTCTTTTTTCCTGAAAGGTTTACTTATAAAGTGAAAAGTGCATACATCAATAAATAGTGCTGTGTAAACATTGCCGCTATGTAAATCCTGTATAATATTCAGTAAGAGTCAGTTTGTGCGACATTGGCATACGACTCTTGCCGTGTCCTATTTTATAGCACCATGGGGACTAGTTATAAAATAGTTAAGTTGACATTCCGCAAATGTTCACTGCAAGTGATACTTCCATTTGCCATGATGGATTCACCACTAGGGAGCGTTTGATGAAAGTCACATTGCTTTATAAATAGACCCTTGTACGTCTTCCCTTAGCAAAATAACTCGTTTAGGGATTGAATCCTTGGGTCAGCCCTCATAATGGCTACCATGATGGTGTATGCATAAGTACACTTTAATTTTTGTCATGTATATACAATACGTTTGTCTCTTTGAGCAGTTGGAGAAAGTACTGTAGTATTCCTGAAGCCAGCTCTTTACTGTGGTATATTTATATCCAGATTTTTAATGGAAATTGATGGTTTTAAAACTCGTGCTTTGTCCGTATAGCATTACGTTTTATGATGTTGAATGTAACTGAAAATAGTTCTTCAGCTGCTTTTTAAAGTGTATCAGTCATGCCTAGTGGAGGAATCCATTGTGTTTCAAACAAGTCATCTGCTGAAAACTGATTAATATTGATTAGACAATTATTTCCTTGTTTTAGACTAGCTTTAATGATTCTAGATGTATGGATTGATTTGTATACCGGCTCAAATTGTTGTAAACACGCAAACCTGGAGTCTAACTAGCAATGAAGTACAAGTGATGCCCTCGGTTTAAAACCGTTGTCAATTTCAGAAAGATTCTGACCATTTTGAGTGCCTTAATGCTTGGCTCTGGTGGTTGGATAGGACTGATACCTTCCAGACAGGTTTTCCAACTTGCATCATTCTCCTGTAAAGCAAGTGAACTGATGCAGCCTTTCTCATCCATGGTCCTGTGGGACTCTAGGGTTGTTCTGAAGGTTACAAGAGGTTCCTTTAGCAATGTGCAATTCCTGCCTCTTAGAAACTCCCGACACCGGTGATCTTTTTAGCCATTTGTAAGGGAGGGGGATTTCTCCCAGTGACCACACATGTAAGGAGCCATCTTCCCAGTGACACACTAATTTACCATTGGCTGTAGGTAGAGTAATTATTAGCAGGGGTTCCCTGAGACCATAAAGTTTTTTTATGTAAAGGGTTTCTCCATCAGAAATATAAAAACATGTATCATCTGTACTTTACTCTTGGCTCATCTTGCTGTACTTATTAGTGGTCAACAAAATACCGGCAATGTCTCCACATGGTAACCAACCTTGACGTGTCTCATACATACATGATCAATTCAGTCTGTCTCAACCTTTTTAACATGGAGGAACCCTTGTTGTTCCCCTCTCCTTGTGAACAAGCTACGAGTGATTGTCTCCACATGGTAACCAACTTTGATGTGTCTCATCACTCGTAGCTTGTTCACAAGGAGAGGGGGGACAACAAGGGTTCCTCCATGTTAAAAAGGTTGAGACAGACTGAACTGATTATGCTTTTGCCTACATTTTGTATGTATTGTGGCTGGCACTGGCACAGAGATGACTAGTTCAAGGATGGGCCAGTGTCTCTTGACCCACCTCTAGTCAGAAACTGATGGATTTCTAGTTGAAGGTTGGTAGATTCAGGTGCTTAACACCTAATTCCTTTGAATTGAGGTGATATCTGCACTGGTGCTACCAGCTCTGCCTACCATTGCAGCTTATACACTGCCAATCAGACTATTATGCCTACTGATGATGAAATTAATTTCCCCAGCAGCTTTCAGCAGAGACCACTTTCCTAATGGCCAAAGAGGAAGGCAGAGCTCTTGCTAGAGTTTTTGGGTGATTTTACTCTGACTGACCCGCCAAAAGTATTTATCTGCAAAGTTTTCCAGGACTGGTCATTCCATTGCAAAAGCAGATGGTAGACAGCAGCTGATACTGCCAATGGCACTATAAAAGCTGTTTTTAAAGGGACAATTTATACCTGCAAAAAAGGGATTGTTTGGGGAATGATTGTGTGTGTCCCCTTTTTATGTTGTAAAAGGGGTTCTCCTAGCCACCTTGTCGGCTTCTTGACCATTAGTGTTCACAATCGTAGGTGGATTTACTATTGACCGGTGCTTATAGAGAACTAGTACATTCGTCTTTATCAAACGTTACCATCCAGTCAGTGCTACCAGTTAATGTAGTTCTTACAAAAAAAAATTCTGAAGGTCGGTCGAAGCCCTTCTGTTACTGCTGAGAGATTCCAAACAGGCCGATATGTAAAATACTACTTGACTTGATGCGACCAGTACCACAAAGCATTGTAGAATGGCTTCCTCTTGGGTGTGTATGTGACTGGTACACTTTGTATTGCAGCTGGTGCAACCTGTAGAATTACCTGCTACCTCCTATGTGTAAAATAAGCCTAAGACTCAGCCAAATGATTTTTTGAAAAATGGCCAAAACCATTTCCTGAATGCAGATATGGAGCGGAAACGTTGGTGTCGTTCTACTAATGAGGAATTCTCCGCTTTTGCCAATCCTCCATACCCTGGCACAGGGTGGCTATTTGCATGCTAGCTTCTAGCGGTGCTAAGTTTATTCTAGCCAGTCATGTAGTGATCTTCCTTCTACCTTTTTAAGCTTTCCCTTTTTTTTCTTGTCTTGTAAGGGTTTTTCTATTTATAAACAATTAATGGTGCATTTTATATTTAAAGTTGCAACACTATAAAGGGTGCTAATATTTTATAATAAAAAGATTATATAGATCTATATATATTGTTGTGGAGACTTAGTATTTTGTGCAGCCTCTTGGCTAGGGATGCAAGTGATGGGTACTGTTGATGTCAATCATGGTTTTTCAAGAAGCTTTGTTTACAAGTATTCCGCTGTATTTGCTGTTTGTATTTTTTGTGGAGTGTAACCCCGTTGTTAAAGCCAGTCTTGAGATAATTATGTAAGGGGTCTTTGCTGACCTAAAGAAAAAAAAAAAGCTAATGGCCAGTGAAATTAAAGCTGAACTTCAGGCAGGTCTAGAAGACACAAATTACCACCATTGTGTACTCATTACATCAAATGCATTTTTTCCTTTTGATCCACTGTAAGTACCCGAATTTGACTTGGTGTAAGCCTTCTGCATGCCTTGCAATGGCATAGCTCAGACTTGGAGAAGAAGCACAAAGATGTCAGGTGTGTTAACATGTTGATTGGAGTTGAGGCCAGAGAGATGAGCTTCTCACTTTGCAGATTCACTTTCTATAGCCCAATCAGTTTGAAGGAGGAACAAGACCTGTATGGAGTCTCCTGTAAATCTCAGAACTGGTTGGACAAATATATATATATTTAATTTTTTTTTGTATATTTTTAGCTTTTTTGCCTGGCGTTCAGCTTCAATCACTCAGCTGAACAAAGTGTGCAGCTAGTGAAGTTTGCGGTCAGTCATATACAATGTGACTTAAACATTAAGGCCATTGGATAATCATGGACACCTGGACCATTTTTACCTCCACTGGAAACCTATATATTTTCTGCTGTAAGCAGTTTTTTAGACAATGGAGTAAATTAAGTTTATGAACATTTACCCCTTTCTGTTTGCAATCTTTTCCAAAAAAACCCCTAAAATTAAAATTTAAAAATCACCCACGATAGACTACAGCAGGATCCTTTGATAATACAGTCCGTAAGCACAATTCTGTCAGCTGTAGAGATTGTTGGATGAATCGAATCAAATCTTTGATTTTTAGTGTTGAATGGGTGCATTGACTTACAAGTGTTTTTTTCTAAGCGGTGCCAGCTCATGAAGCTGAAAATTTCCCATGAAGTTTAGGCCTTAACCTTCCTACATTGCTATTTCATCTGACATAAATAGCTGTGAAGGCATTATGGAGGGAACAATCTGTTTATTTTTAGAGGGAAGAAGCTGTCAAGCACTAGTAATGACAAAAAATACATATAGAAAGGACTTCCTGTTGGTGGAGGAGGGTGAGTGCATGTGTGGAGGAGTACTAGTCACTTTCTGGCACAAGTTGGGTGCTAGTACAGAGGTGGTGGTCCATATTGATTGTTAATGTGGCTTCCTGTTTTGCTCTATATGTGGACCCAATAACCCATCTTTGTTGTATGCACCCCCTTTTGCACTTAACTCTATCCACAATATTTTTAGTCTTCATCCATTTAAAGTGTAACATGTTCCCCTTTCCTCCATATGCAGTCCCATGATGACCTCGTAGGTAAGGTGGCCTTTTGGTTTTGGGATTTGTGGTATCCTTTTGATTCTCTAGTCTACCATGCATGGCACATCCTTCCTACTTGCCTTATCTTCCTGATTAAGCATATCACAACGCATGGAAGCACAAGATACCATCTGCATCCTACTTTAGAGGAAATTGTATGTTCAGTGATGGTTCTTTACATTTGAGCTATCCCCCATTCTGGAGGGAGGGAGGCAGCTGGGGCTCAGGTGGTTTGGAAGCCTCAAGCCCAACACCTGGACACCCATGGTTGAGGAGCTAACCGGGTGGCCCGCGGTAAGCAGAGAAAACAAAACTTGAACTACATGATTGTGTCTAAGGAGACAACAATGTTTTGTGTTTGTATTTTAGTAGGAAAGGCTTGTCTATGCTATTGATGATATTGGGGAAGTTTTTATCCATTTTTGTGTTCGTTGTGGTACCTTGAAAGTCCCATCTATATATTTTGTTTATGTCTGTCATTGGGGATGTGGTACTAATTATTCACCTATCAATCCCTCTTCTATATTTTGAGGCACTAGTAATAAGCAAGGTAACATGCTATTGTAATAAATAGAGGTATGAGTTATGCAGGCCATGCATGGGTTGAATTCTTTCGAAAAATAATAACTAAGAATTTTCATTTGAATTTTCCACCATTAGCGGGCCACAGCATCAGCTGATATTTGTGCGGATATTGAATTTGAGTGATCGGGCATGTTGAAAATTTTTAAAAAAACTAATTTCTAATCAACGATGGGAGAGTTACGCCAGAAATCTAATCGAAAAAGAAGTGAACATGGGCTGTGACCTTGAAAGAAAAAAAAATTCCCAGCCACGTAATTTCTTTTTTGTAGCAGTATGAGGTGAAATTGAAGGCTGGTCGGTTGAATTTCAAAATCAATGGTGGCACGGAGGACTACAAAACACACTAAATTTACAATTTTCTAAAGAAATCCATTCAGAATCCGGAACATGTATGGGCCTGCCTTAGGCACCTGCTTTTTTTTCGTTTGCATGACAACCTGGCTTCTGGAGTTTGTCCAGCAGGGACTTGGCACCTGTGCAGAGCTTCTGGACAAAGTACTATTACATATGCAAGACTTAACACACTAGTAACATTAGAAACACAACATGGGGCTCTTGCACAAATGGTTTATAACTTCATCTTTCATGGCTGGATGACAGCTGGTGCCTGCAATTCCAAAGTAGACTAGCAGATATGACCACCTCTCTGGAAAGCTGTAATGGCAAACCTTCCAACAGGGCCCACCTTAAGCACTTAGGTTGGTGTATGCATTGTGTGTACCAGATATTGGATTACCCCTGTTAGGATTGAGGTATTCTGCCTAAATTTAATTTAGAGACTTTCAAAGACCTGACAAGACTAATTCCATGTAGGCCCCCTTGTCCTCTTGTGTCCCCTTGTAATGTCTTTTCTTCCAAGGCAGACTGTTCTCAAAGTTCTATCTTGTTGTGTTTGACCACCATCACAGAGGATCAACAATGAAACCCTTCTTCATTTCAGCACTCAGAGGATGGTTTCATAGTCTTCCAACTTGTTCATTATACTCAACCTCTTGAATGTGATTGCCCTGGTGAACCCAGACTAGTCTTCCATAAGGCCTCTTCTCCATCACAGTAGGACTTCTTAATGTGTGAAATAGCAGAATTTTTTGATTTCTCCCTTCTTGCAAAATCCCTCTAGCAAGCAACTAGATATTTCCTTTGTTTCATCCATACCTGGAAATATAAAACTGATCTCTTTTCTTGTCATACTGGACATGATATTGAAATACATCGATTTTATAGGGAGAAACCTAAAGTTTGCCATCATTTTGTGGCCCCATCAGTTACTACCGTGCCGTGACCGCACAGCCTTGTTCGGTTGCTTCGTATTGTATAGGCATTGCAGTTTGTGTAGACTTTTGGCTTCCTGTGTCATAGCTGCGTACAGTGGATGTGCATTAGAGGGTTTCTCTGAAATGCAGTCCTGTGTTCAGCAGCAAACATGTTTTTTAATCCCCAGTCCATCTTTCTGGTTAGTTGTGGTGGTTTAGTAAAGTGTTCTATCCGCTTGCATAGTGCCGAATTAACAAACACAAGGCTTGATTTACATGTTGTAGGCAACCTGTTATGCCATAGTGTGATCACTGGACATCGGAAAATATAACTGGTGCTTTATAATGTATGTTCAGAGGGCAGTTATGTGCCTCCAACCAGTCCGCAATTTAAGGTACACAGGCAGCCATACCCCCTGCTGTCCTCCTAGCCTGCGTATTGGTGATCTGGTTTGGTATGGTAAAAGGCTATTGCGTGGGTCACTTGCAAAAAAAACTGCGTTGTCGGTTAATAGTCTCTATAATAAGCAAAATAATGTTCATGAATACTCCTAACAATTAGCCGATTCACCATTTGGGACTTTGGTCTTCAAACACGGAACTACAAATAAAGACTGTTCTATATACCGCAAGTTTCTTGTCATTACTGTGGAACAGGGATAATAATAAAGTCTCTCTTGGAATTTGCAGCACCAAAAAAAAAGTTGCTGGTCTATGGACTGATTTTAGGATTTTGTTTTTTACAAAAGTGGACAAGCAGCTGTGTTTCCATTAGGCATGTTGTGGTCTACTAGCACTCAAATGTGGAACACGCCTCTCCTCCAATCTGTGATTGGTTGCTGTTGAATTGGTTGCTGTTTACACCATATTATATAATAGACCGTGGTGGGTTTGTTTGTTTTTTTTCTTAATTTTAATATACTACCCTTACTGTGCCTTTAATGTATCGTCCTCCTGTATGTTGTACCTCATTGCTAATTCTCTTCACCCGTATTTTATATAGCAACCAAATACATTTTTTTAGATGGGGTGTCCCAACACGAATACTTGAAGGCTGGTATTTTTGGGATACTTTTTACTTGCTGAATTAAATCTTAATTTACTGCGATTTTACAGAATTCCTATAACTTTTGTGAGGATCTTGAGCCCTCAAGGACTGGAGGTGGTGGGCACCCCTTGTACGCATTGAGTCTACTGTTCATCTTCTAGGAAGTCATGTTTGATATCAAACCTGTATCTGTAATACAGTAACTTATCAATCGTAGTCTGGGGCGAGCAAAATACAACTTAAGACTTCTTTTTGACTCCAAATTACTTGAAACTAGCTTGCCTAACATTCTCTGTAGATGTGGCTTTATCAGTACAAACTAGACCAACATTCCTCATTAAACATTTGAAGTAATGGCATTCAGAAGAGTTGAAAACTTTTCAGTCATGTTTTCTGAAAACTGCAACCCTTTTTGCTCCACTTAAGCTGTGTTTTTACTTTTTATATAAACAAAAAAAATAAAAATGAATCATGCGTCTAAATGCTGCATATCTTCACTTACAGCGTCATTGCACTTTCTCAATGTATGCCCAAAATTCGGATCGACACGACTGTGAGGGCTTGTGTATTTGGGCATTGTATTGTGCTTTAGTGCCATGCTGCTCAGTCCTTTTTTTTTTTTTTCCCCCTTTACTGGGTCAATAGAGTTGGTCTTGCAACAGATTTGGTTCACTTTACCTTCCAGAGCAAGTATACACAGAAGCTCGGAGCAAAACACAAAGGAACGCTGTTCAGATGACCATGCTGCTCCGAAGATGAAGTGAACCATATAAAACCGCTCTAGTTCAGTTTGCCCTTTCGCTGAGCGCAGATATTTGGGCCTTCAACACACAGTCATTGTTGAATCTTGGCTTCAAAATGCCTGTTTGAAATATCATCCTCCTTTAATTGACATTTATAATCTTCAGTGGCTTTCTTGAAGGATTCATTGGCTCCATCCTGAAAGCGCTGAATAAGGATCCTAATGGAAGTGCTGGCTGTAGCTTTAAACAGGCTTTTTAGCTAAAAGCTTGTTGATGTTACATTCAGCACTCGTGTTAAGTTCCGTGTTCTTGTCTCTTTAAACACGCATGAACAAGATGAGATTAAACAATGCAGTTATGTTTAAGGCCTTAGGCACATGTTAAAAGCCCATATACACAAGGCCTTTTCTAGAACAATCATACTTTTGGGCAAAAAAATGGAAAAGTAGGTACCTCAAATCCTGAAAATGCTGCATAGTATTCCTATACATCAGTTTTTTTCCTTGTAAAAGTTTGCAACAAATTTTTTTGGTTTATTTTTTACTGTATTTACCTGTTTTAGCTTTAAGTTAATCCTATTGAGTTCATATGCGTAGTATGTTTCGAGTGTCTAGTCTACCTATATTCCTGTCACACTGCCTTTTTGAGGTTTCCTCTTCTTTTTTTTGTTTTTGTTTTTTTTGTTTTTTTTTAATCTTGTGTCAGATGCTGCAGATTTTGGGCTCTATCTGTGGAATAATTTGACAGGATGCTGAATTGGAAACGAGGCAATATATTCTTCCAGAGAAAAAAAATATATATATAATTTTCTACCTAACTTGCAACACTGTATTTGCAATCCATAGAAACCTTTTTTTACATTGGAGTTTATATTGTCTTACGGTGTGTTCATTTATCCCATTTTAACCTATTTGCATCAGCTCCTCCTGCAGCAAATGAAGGGTTAAGTGTATTTGAACGCTTTCTAGAAAACATAGTTTGCACTATTTTTTTTTTTTTTTTTTTCATTTTGCAATAATAAAGTTTTACTGACAGCCCTTATCCTGTTTCCTTTAACGTGTGTACCGGAATACTAAAAGCTTTAGTTTTTAAATGTGGTTTATCTTCTCCAAATGCTGTAAACTCCTGACAGACTGATGTGAATGAAATTTTATCAAGTTATTTTGTATGGTGTCAATTTTTGTCTTTTCCCTGATAGTATGTTAATAAAATAAAGTCTTTTAAGCTTTCTTTTTTTTTTTGTCTGAAAATTACTAATTTCGTTTCCATTGCTCAAATATTTATTTCAGGTACTTATATAGTGTTGTCAATTTATGCAGCGCTTTACATATATATTGTACATTCACATAAGTCCCTAACCCTCAAGGGGCGTACAATCTAAGGTCCCTAACTCACATTCATACATACACATACTAGGGACAATTTAGACAGGAGCCAATTCACCTACCAGCATGTCTTTGGTGTGTGGGAGGAAACCGGAGAACCCAGAGGAAACCCATGCAGGCACAGGGAGAACATGCAAACTCCAGGCAGGTGGTGCTGTGGTTGGGATTTGAACAGACGACCCGAGTACTGCCAAGCGGAAGTGCTATCCATTTAGACACTGCCCCAATATGACTACCCTACCTTTCTACATTCAAGTAGGTTGATGTTCAATTTCCAAGAAATAAATTACACACCAGACATCCACTTTGCTTAACCACTTGGCCCCCCAGAAGGTTTTACCTCCTTAAAGGCGAGGCCATTTTTTATTTGGCATTGCACTACTTTTTAATAGCATTTTATTGAACAAGTGCAATGTTATACATGTAGAACAGAGAAGTGGATCAGACCATTTTAAGACAAAATCATGTCACTTCAATAATAACACTTCTGTAAGACAACAGGCTTTCAAATCAAAGGTATCTTGCAAATCAAGTGTGAGAAGGAAACAGGGCAAAGGAAGGGGTAGTGGGGAAGAAAGCATTGCCTCGGGGGGCAAAGTAAAAAGGGTGGGGGAAAAAAGAGGGGGGAGGGAGGGGATAATGAAAAGGGAGAGATGGTTGGGGGAGTTAAAGAGCAGTAAGAAAAGTTGAGAAGAGGAAAGGAACAATATATCAATCGGTCAAAAGTAAGGTTCCTAGCATTAACCCAAGCCGACCATATTTTCCCGAATTTTTTAAGACAATTACGACCCATACGTGAGCCAGGAGAGGAAAGACTGCATTGGTCATAGACCTCCTAGCAGACGCTGTCAGAGTGTCCGCTAACTTAGAGTTGTCTTCCTAGCCTAGTGTGCAGCATAAATTGGAAGCCGTTTCTGGTGAGAAGTAGCATGGAGTTTATCAGTCATGTCCAACAACAGTAGTAAAGGATCCAGCGTGGTAGGAAGTCCAAAGTCCGCAGTCCAAAAGCCCTGAATATGGGTACAGGACCAGACCGTGTGCAGAAAATTGCACCTCTGCTTGACCAGTACAGTAAATGGCTGCCAGTCTCTGAGGAGTGTTACACTCTGTAAATGATACGTTCACCTTGTGGACAAATAAATGCAGGTAAAAAAAAAAACAATTATTTTTGTCCAAAGGAGCCTGTAAAGCATTGCACCAGCGATCAGTAGATCGCTGATTCCATGCTGGTCTCCTGCAGACCTGTCAGAATATCTGCTCTCAGTACGAGCAAGAAGATATTGCGACAAGATGCTTGAATTAAATACCACGGAGCTCCACAGTGCCATGTTATTTCATTGAAAAGTACAAGCAGACGGCTGATTGGACTTGTAGGCACTCATTCACAGAACTCTGTGAACGAGTAATGTGGCTGTGTGGGTGGAGCCCTACATGCCCATGCTGTTTTCAAATCTGACAGTACGGGGAAACTTCTCATCCTATCTGTCAGAGGGAGGGTGGGTAGTGGGCGTACCTTCAGCTATGGGAACAAGTTACATGGTCCACCCTAAAAATGGGTGCAAAATGTAACATGTTCCGAAGCTGAACTTATCCTTTAAGCTGAACAAATTGGTCTCTAGCTGAAATCATATGGGGAAGATATTGCTGGAGCCTGTCCTTACTAGTTGGGGTAGGTAACAGTGCCACGCAGTGGAAAATCTGCTCACTTATTTAATGTCTCAAGTCTAAGGTATATAGAAGACATTGGTCTATTTATATTTTGAGCAGTTAAAAGCCTCTAATGAATGAGAGTCCAAAGTGATGGGGCTAGGGAACTGTACCTGTACTGCACATCGGCGCTGTAAAAATCTGGAGAACATCCAAGAGAGTAGGTGAAAATTACTTCTCAACTTATCAAAAGTGAGGAAATGACCTTCAGGCATGATATTGTGCAGCGTTCTGATGCCAGACCTTTGGGTCCGGCACAGACTGCAAATGAGCCAAATTAGGATTTCCCCAATGAGGAGAAATAGTACCCGGTATACCCATGGCCATTGTTACCTACCTCCAACTCAGAACAGTGGCCTTCATTTTGGGAGGTGATATTAGGATTGGACCAAGACCCTCTATACAATAGATTGCTAAGCTCTGAGTAGGACACCAATAAAGCTGCGTTGGATTTAATCTGAGCGAACCACCGCCGTACTGTTACCAGCACTGCAGCCCAGTAGTACTTTTTAAAGCAAGGCATAGCCAACCCCCCACCAGACAAGGGAAGTTGCAGGTTAGGCTTAGCTGTTCTTGGGATGAAACCTGCTCGTGTAAAGGATGTGATTGTCTTGTTTAAAAAAAAAAATCAAAAAGGGAATAGGAACTGGTGTGAGGCAAAATGTATAAAATATGTGGAGTTAAGTCATCTTCATCATAATGATTTCCAAACCAAACATGTTTGTATAAACTGGTGTAGGATTGGATAAAGGTCATCAGCCAACTATGTCGCTAAGTGCTTTTGAACCTTAACTCTCGGTTATTTAAATTTGGATACCCACGCAAGTGGGGGGGGGGGGGGGGTGCTGAAGGAGTTAAAGGAAACAATACAGATTTATCCCAATTCACCCTAACCCCTGAATAAGTACCAAAATTATTGATATCCAAAGCCTGGTGGGCATCCTCCTAATATAGGAGATTGTCATCTGCTTAAAGGGACACTTTTTCTGTCAGAGGTTCAACCTGTAGCCTTGACCTTGAGGAGACTCTCAGAAGCAAGGCCATGGGCTGAATGGCTGGGGCAAACAGGCCCTGGGAGAGGGGACACCCCTGTCTTGTACCTTGGCGGAGCGGGAAGGAGTTCAGATAGGATGTTATTGGTCCGAACTTTAGCAGTAGAAGCAAAATAAAGGAGTTGATCCCAGGAGCGGAAAGTTGGGCAATCCCAAATTTACGCATTACCAACCATAAATTCTCCAACTCCACAGCTTTTTCAGCATCAAGAGAGGCCATCACCCTTGGGGCCCCAGATTTCTCAGCATAAGCGTTAATAGTAAATAACCTCATTAAGTTCATGTCAGTCCCCTTACCGGGCATAAAGCCTGTTAGCTACCCAACTTATTAAGTAATCCTTTCCCTGATTCATAGGGAGCAAAGACCTTGCTAAAAAATGTTTGCATCCATATCCAGAAGAGATATGTGTCGGTAAGAACAGAGTTCTGGATCTGTACCAGGTTTGGGCACCACTACTATAATGGCTCTCCGCCGGGGGTGGACTGACAACTCATGGGGCCCCTGGGCAATAGGGGATCATGGGGCCCTTGTGTCCTTGCCCAAACTCGAAAAAGGTACCAGGGGCATCTCATGGGGCTCCCTACTCACCCCGGGTCCTCGGGCAGTGCCCGAGTTTCCAAATGGTCAGTCCGCTCCTGCTCTCCGCATAGACTCCGGAAGGGTGGCATTATCCAGGGCAGTCATGAAGACTGAAGTTTTGCTGCCAGGGAGTCACTGTAGGTTTTAAATAATTATGAGGGTAACCCATCCTCCCTCGGGGTTTTTCCCATCTGCAAAGAACCCAGAGCCCCTTTAATCTTCTTCAGGGTAATTGGGGCATCAAGGAGCTGTTGTGAGCTAGCAGAGAGGACAGGGAACTCCATCCCATCCAGGAAAGAACAAAGCCTCTCGTGATTATGAATGGAGACAGCGTAACATAAGTTAGCATAATAGTTTGCAAAGCGGGCATTAATGGAATCTGGAGTAGTCAGTAATCTGCCATCAATGTCCCTAAAGGTGACAATATGGGTAGAAGTGGATTGTTCCATGGATATCTACAATAGTCTCCTAGTCCTCTCCCGCTGCTCAAAGATCCTGGGAGAATGATGTAGCAGCTGCTTTTTAACCATAGCAACGTGGAGAAGCATCACCTCTTGCAGGGCTACCTGCAGGTCTCCCTACACTTGTCTGTTACCACTATCTGCAAACCTAGTCTCCAAGTCCCTAGACCTGCTCTTAGCAACAGCTAAAATTGCTTTGGATTGTCTGCAAGTCGTGCTAATAGTGATCTGGTAATAGCCACAAATCATGAATAGGAGAAGGAGAGAAGAGCCTCTAAGTGCAATATGTCTCTTTATTAAAGTATATGTGTAGGAACACTCACATAGATGGGCTATATATATGCATAAAAACCGTGGTAAATCAGTAGGGGGGTCTCCAGGGTGAAGAGCCGTCATCTGCTGCGGTGTGGAGCGGTCAGCTTGCGGATTCTGCGGATTAATTGCTCAATGTAGAGCCAAAAAGAAGGGTGCCCATAGTGTAGTAATGTTAAGTGTTTATTAAGGTAAAAGACATGTCATCCACGTCAAAAAATCATTACAAGCAGAGCTGCAGAAAACACTGCAGCTCTGGCTCTGGAGGACCTTTGTGAGGCTCCGGCGGCGTGACATCATAGCATACGGCTCCTCCTTGACACGTTTCGTGCCACGCATGTTTTCAAAAGGGGTGTGCCTGTATCGCCGGACGTCAAGAAATTACGTTTCGATACAAAATTCAAGTACTAGCAGGTTAATATGAGAAATTTGGTGGTCAGCTTACTCAGCTCCAATCCAAGATTTTAACAGTGAGCTGAAGGGCCAAAGGTTTAGGATGGAGACTTTATCATGTTTAATTTTATGATCCCTAACTCCAAACAGATGCTACATCCTGGTCCAACTACGTACAGGTCAATTTTCCTCCTTATCCTAGACCAGTCTTTTTCAACCAAGGCTCCATGGAAACCTTGGGGTTCCTCCAGAGGCTGCTAGGGGTTCAATGAGCAATGTCCACCTTTTAAATAATTAACCACTGACAACAATTATCTTTTTAGCTACAATAAAAATACAATAGCACAGCTTTCAATAACACAGTTTTTTATTGAAAAAAAAACATAATTTCTTCATGAGCATGTATTTTTCCAAATTACTCTGTCCAGGCCCCTTGGAATGATCTTCCAGTATCTGTTTTCAGTTTTTCTTTTTCTTTTTTGCTGTGCTAATTTTTTGGTGTTCAACACTTGGAGTCTAGAAAAACACAAAAATGATTTACTAACCCCACTCATATAAGATATGTCTGTAAATGTTATCAAAATATGACTATATACAAGTCCGTACGAGAGCAACTTACATTTTTGTAGACAGATATAGGCATTGCCATAGTCCAATGTCCTGTGGAACAAGAAGGCGTGCTGTGCCTAGGTAAGAAATCCTCATGGATACCGCTGTGCTGCAGGTGACACCGCTCTGCTGGGTCTGGAAGCCTGCTGTATGTGTGAAGGATCCAGAAGAGAGCGCTAGAATGCTCAGGAGCCAGGTGTGAGGCGTGATGACATCACTGGACAAGCTGCGAATTTGTTCTGAGTGTGCACATTGGCGATGGCTGCCAGGGGGTAGCGATCCGCTCATATGCCCACAGTGAGGGCTCTGCGTTCCAGCTGTGGCACGCTTGCCATAGGTTCACCATCGCTGCGCTAAGGTTTAGATATAGTTCCCTGACATAGGAAAGGTTGTTTTGTATGTATTTTTTTTTAAGGGTTCCTCCATGTTAAAAACATTGACAAAGGCTTACCTAGACGTTATTTTACTGGCTAAAGTATTGACATTATGGATTAACACTGTCATTGGTACCTTGATAAGGAAAGAACAAGTCTGCTTTGTTCCCTCCCATCAGGCTGAGGACAATATCTTGAGAATTTTGCATATTATTCAGAGCCCGAAACATTCCTGCCTGTCTCCTGTCCCTTGAGTTTCGGAAGGTACTGAACTCAGTGTCTTGGCCAAACCTTCCATACCTGCTACATAAATAGGGTCTGGGTCCTGATGTCTGTACCTAGATCTCTTCTCTGTACATTCCCACAAGCCTACAGTGGGGCAAAAAAGGATTTAGTCAGCCACCAATTGTGCAAGTTCTCTCACTTAAAAAGATGAGAGAGGCCTGTAATTGGCATCATAGGTAGACCTCAACTATGAGAGACAAAATGAGAAAAAAAATCCAGACAATCACATTGGCTGATCTGGAAAGAATTTATTTGCATATTATGGTGGAAAATAAGTATTTAGTCAATATCAAAAGTTCATCTCAATACTTTGTTATATATCCTTTGTTGGCAATGACAGAGGTCAGACGTTTCCTGTAAGTCTTCACAAGGTTGGCACACACTGTTGCTGGTATGTTGGCCCATCCTCCATGCAGATCTCCTCTAGAGCAGTGATGTTTTGGGGCTGTCGCTGGGCAACACGGACTTTCAACTCCCTCCAAAGGTTTTCTATGGGGTTTAGATCTGGAGACTGGCTAGGCCACTCCAGGACCTTGAAATGCTTCTTACGAAACCACTCCTTCGTTGCCCGGACGGTATATTTGGGATCATTGTCATGTTGGAAGACCCAGCCACGTTTCATCTTCAATGCCCTTGCTGATGGAAGGAGGTTTGCACTCAAAATCTCACGATACATGGCTGCATTCATTCTGTCCTGTACATGGATCAGTCGTCCTGGTCCCTTTGCGGAGAAACAGCCCCAAAGCATGATGTTGCCACCCCCATGCTTCACCCTAGGTATGATGTTCTTTGATGCAACTCAGCATTCTCTCTCCTCCAAACACGACGAGTTGTGTTTCTACCAAACAGTTCTATTTTGGTTTCATCTGACCATATGACATTCTCCCAATCCTCTTCTGGATCATCCAAATGCTCCTAGCAAACTTCAGATGGGCCCGGACATGTACTGGCTTAAGCAGGGGGACACGTCTGGCACTGCAGGATCTGAGTCCCTGGCATCGTAGTGTGTTACTGATGGTAGCCTTTGTTACGTTGGTCCCAGCTTTCTGCAGGTCATTCACTAGGTCCCCCCCGTGTGTTCCTGGGATTTTTGCTCACCGTTCTTGTGATCATTTTGACCCCACGGGGTGAGATCTTGCGTGGAGCCCCAGATTGAGGGAGATTATCATCATTATTATGTCTTCCATTTTCTAATTATTGCTCCCACAGTTGATTTGTCCACACCAAGCTGCTTGCCTATTGCAGATTCAGTCTTCCCAGCCTGGTGCAGGTCAACAATTTTGTTTCTGGTGTCCTTCGACAGCTCTTTGGTCTTCACCATAGTGGAGTTTGGAGTGTGACTGTTTGAGGTTGTGGACAGGTGTCTTTTATACTGATAACAAGTTCAAACAGGTGCCATTGATACAGGTAATGAGTGCAGGACAGAGGAGCCTCTTAAAGAAGAAGGTACAGGTCTGTGAGAGCCAGAAATCTTGCTTGTTTGTAGGTGACCAAATACCTATTTTCCACCATAATTTGCAAATAAATTATTTTCAAATCAGCCAATGTGACTGTCTGGATTTTTTTTTCTCATTTTGTCTCTCATAGTTGAGGTCTACCTAGGATGCCAATTACAGGCCTCTCTCATCTTTTTAAGTGGGAGAACTTGCACAATTGGTGGCTGACTAAATACTTTTTTGCCCCACTGTATGTCAAGTATTCAAGTTTTAAGCCGGCTCTCATCATGATCCATCGTGGTACCAGACAAGGCAGCCCACTTTCCCCACTTCTGGTCGCACTTTGTATTGAATCTTTGGCTTTTTAAATTAGAAATAACTCATAACTCTAACATATTCCCATTGCATATATCTCATAAACTAAGTTTATTATTTGACATCATATTATGTCTCATCAATCCTATCAGCACTCTTTCAGATGACCTATCTTTGTTTTGGAACTTTGCTTCCCTTTCTGGGAGTCATCAGTCAGCCAGAAATGGAAGCTGATAAGGTCTCCATCCTAAACCTTTAGCCCTTGAGGATATGTCCAAATCCAAAGCACTCAATATTTCCTTTCTGCAATTCATGATAGACCATCTTAATTACATATTCCATAAAATATAATCTCACCTCAAGCTGTTTCTTTTGAGATTTGTGTATGAATACTGTTCTGTGCTGTATGGACTGTATTCTATACGAACTGTATTTTACACTCTTCAGTTGAGATTTTAGCTTCAGTAAGTGGACATTGGTGTATTTGCAGCTGTATATACAGTTTTTTTTCATTTCTTTATTTAGGACTTCCTTGCAGGTAAGTACAGTTATTAACAACCTTGAACTATCTCGATCATGAAGTATTAAGCTTTTCTGGACTCTTCAACCATTGATGTGGCGCTCTCATCTCTCCTTAACCTTTGGATTCCCCTCATATTCATAGCAGAAGATCCATCCCCCTCCCTTAGATAGAAGAAGATCCAACCCCTCACACCTATAGCAGAAGATCCAAACCTTCACACCTATAGCAGAAGATCCAAACCTTCACACCTATAGCAGAAGATCCAAACCTTCACACTCATAGCAGAAGATCCAACCCCTCACACTCGTAGCAGAAGATACGAAACCTCACACCCATACCAGAAGATCCAACCCCTCACGCCCATAGCAGAAGATCAAACCCCTCACACCCTTAGAAGAAGATCCAAACCCTCACACCCATATCAGAAGAACCAAACCTTCACACCCATAGCAGAAGATCCAACCCCTCACACCCATAGCAGAAGATCCAAACCCTCACACCCATAGCAGAAGAACCAAACCTTCACACCTATAGCAGAAGATCCAACCCCTCACACTCATAGCAGAAGATACAAAACATTCACACCCATAGCAGAAGATCCAACCCCTCACACCCATAGCAGAAGATCCAACCCCTCACACCCATAGCAGAGCCATACAAAGCAGTGTGCAGGAGCTGACGGGAGAGATCTGTGTTGTTATACACAGGTCTGTCCCCTGTTGGAGATGCTTGGCGATCACCGGAGGCCGGCGAGTAATTACCAGCCAGGACCTGGTGATTGACAGCGGAGGCCGCGAATGGTTGCGCAGGTAGAGCTCACGTGTGGATCGCATGCGCCTCCTAACCGGAAATGTGAAATCACGTGTATATATACGTGATTTTGCGCACCCCTGCTGCCCTGCAGCAGTATAGCAGGGGAAGCTGTTAAAAAAAAATGTCATTTGTAAAATTAAATATTTGCAAATGTGGTAAAGCAGTAGGGAAGGAGCTAAATTAAAGTAGCAAAGAATACGGAAGGTCTGCTATAAGTCTATCAAATGAGATTGAAGAATTTATCTAAAAACCAAAAAATTATGGTTTTTACCCCTGGTTCACATATATGCGGCCATTCGGGTCGCGTTTTGTGCGGGCATGAGAGCTCATTCATTTGAATGGACTCCCGTGCCCTGTGATACGCAAGGAAGACGTCCCTGCACTTCTTCTGAAAACGCACCCCGCACGAGAACTTCGGTTCCCAGTACGATTGCGTTTTCCAGAGTGGCCGGCGTGCCATTAGAACTAATGACACCCGTCCGCGGGTCCGCATTCCCCTGAGCGGGTGGTGCGGTTGCACTGATTTTTGTGCGGATCTGCAGCCGCACCACCCACACATATGTGAACCTAGCCCTAAGGTGTATGTGTAGCCAAAAATGTTTTATTCACTTTTGTATAAAGTAGGGAAGGATCACAACACCTGTTTTTTTCTGTCCGTGATTTTCCATCACTTCCTGTCCTGGAGATGCAATAGGAAGTGAAAAGAATTCCCTCTTAAATAGTTGTCATTGTTACAGGTGTCCCCATTGGAAGATTTCCCATATATTTCTGTTCCAGTATCAACTATAACATTTCGATTTTTGTAATCACTTTCTGTACTGGCGACAAAGGTCTTTGGGACAAATAGAGAAGATGAATTTCTCCTGAGGGGGGCACTGGCAGCAATTAAAGCTATCTGGGGGTTCTAACCCTCCCATGCTCTATCCAAAACTAGAAATGAAAGGTTTTGGGTTTATAAACCTTTTAAGGGCTCTTTCACATGGCTGTCCATGACTGTACACTGCCCAGATCACTATATTTGTAGCTGTCACTACAGGGTGCAAACAGCAGGCTGCTGCAGGTACTCATCACTTATAGGTGTGTGGTTCCTCCCACCAGTTGGTACTTCACTACAGGACATATGAGCTGTTGGTAGGAACCACTATTTGCTACAGGGAGAAATTATATTTAACCCATCTGAACGTATAAATACTTCCGGCATCTGTATTTTAAGACTGCCAAGCTGCCAGAAAGGTATTCTTTTTATAGGTATTTTTTTTAACCCTGTAGTGGTAGGTCACCCTTTAAGCAGAACTTACCTCACCTAAACAACCCTCCCTGTTCCATGAATTCTGAAAAAATGTATTCTTTTTTTTTTTTACCACATTCTTCTTTGCACTACAGTGCCCATCACTCAGAAGCTGGTGGGATTTGTGCACATGTGAGGACGTCCAAATGTGCTGCTGATCTCTGCCAGCTCCCAAATGCCTAGAAGAGATCGGCAGCACACCTGCACACACTCCATTGTTTTATGTTGTCGCATATTGGGGGGGATAGACTTGGAGGGGGGTCATTTAGGAGCAGTTAAGTTCCACTTTAAAGGCATAGTTCACCTTTACCAAAAACTGTCTATGCAGGGGTTCTAACCCCTGGCCAACTTAAAGCAGAAATAAACCCTCACACGTTTAGACCAACCATGGTAACCAGTATAAAAAAGGCTATTAAGCCCTACTCATTCATGTAAAGAAAAATGGGAAAAAATATTTTCTGGTTGGTCTATATGTGTGTTTCTTCCATAGCCATTATTCTCTGAGGTCTCCTGGCTAAACACTGCTCCCATTTCCGCCCCAGGGAGGATTTGGCCCCTTGGGTTTTAGCCCTTTGCCTGACTGGGTTACCCCTAGCCTAAGTCTTGAGGACCACATGTAGGGTTTAGACTTGCTATTGCCCAGCTATTGGTGTTGTACTGTACCTGGTTGAAATGTGCTGTTTTTTTAATTGTCATTATTAGTTTGTGTCTGCTCTGTTTTTGACGTATTTTGCTCCCTTTTTCCCTGAAGAAGTGATCATTGCTGCAAAGCATGTAGAGGGCATTTGCTGTATTTTTGTTAACTAGAGGCTGGGTAGCAGCCTGGGATGAGTCAGCCTGGGCGTGAGGTAGTGAGTTCACCTCATGGCAGGCTGGGAGGTTCTACAGGTCAGGGCTTCTGGAGGCCTCCCACCTTAACACAAAACTTAGAGAACTTTCTGGAACAGGTGGAGGAAGGGAGGAGGCCCAGATCTGCATGTATGAGAGACCTTGGCTAATCCCTGGCAGGAGGCCAGGGCAACCCTCAAAAATGACAGAGCCTGGGGAGAGAGGGGAGTCAGGTGGAAGATGGATTGAGAGAAGGCTGGAGTGTGGAGCCTGGATGGGGGCCCCAGGGAGGGGAGCCTACCTAAAGGGTGGTTGCTGGAAGGAAGGTTCTCTGCTATTTCACCATCTCCTTGGGAGGACAATCTGTGCAGCGGGGAAAGAGCCAGCGTAAGGCCTCTGGTACTCAGTAGTTTGTATGGCCCCCATGTGCTTGTATGCATGCCTGACGACGGATGGTGTCCTGGGGTATTTCCTCCCTGATCCGGACCAGGCTATCACTGAGCTCCTGGACAGTCTGAGGCGCAACCTGGAGCCATCGGATGGACTGAAACATGATATCCCAGAGGTGTTCTATTGGATTTAGGTCAGGCGAGCTTGGGGGCCATTCAATGGTATAAATTCTTTCATCCTCCAGGAACTGCCTGCAAACTCTCGCCACATGAGGCCGGGCATTGTCATGCACCAGGAGGAACCCAGGACCCACTGCACCAGTGTAGGGTCCAAGGATATCATCCCAATAATTAATGGCAGTCAGGGTGCCATTGTCTAGCCTGTTGAGGTCTGTGCGTCCCTCCATGGATATGTCTCCCCAGACCATCACTGACCCACCACCAAAACGGTCATGCTGAATGATGTTACAGGCAGCATAACGTTCTCCATGACTTCTCCAGACCCTTTCACGTCTGTCACATGTGCTCAGGGTGAACCTGCTCTCATCTGTGAAAAGCACAGGGGGCCAGTGGTGGACCTGCCAATTCTGGTGTTCAATAGCAAATACCAATCGAGCTCCATGGTGCCAAGCAGTGAGCACAGGGACCATTAGAGGACGTCGGGCCCTCAGGCCACCCTCATGAAGTCTGTTTCTGATTGTTTGGTCAGAGACATTCACACCAGTGGCCAGCTGGAGGTCATTTTATAGGGCTCTGGTAGTGCTCATCCTGTTCTTCCTTGCACAAAGGAGCAGATACTGGTCCTGCTGATAGGTTAAGGACCTTCTACGCCCTGTCCAGCTCTCCTAGAGTTACTGCCTGTCTCCTGGAATCTCCTCCATGCTCTGAGACTGTGCTGGGAGACACAGCAAACCTTCTGGCAATGGAACGTATTGATGTGCCATCCTGGAGGAGTTGGACTGCCTGTGCACCCTCTGTATGGTCCAGGTATCGCCTCATGCTACCAGTAGTGACACTGACCCTAGCCAAATGCAAAACTAGTGAAAAAAGTCAGAAAAGATGAGTAGGGAAAAAATGTCAGTGGCCTCCACCTGTAAAACCATTCCTGTTTTGGGGGTTGTCTCATTGTTGCCCATCTAGTGCACCTGTTATTAATTTAATTAACACCAAAAGCAGCTGAAATTGATGAACAGCCCCCTCTGCTACTTACCTGACCAGATCAATATCCCAGACGTTTCATTGACTTGATGCTATACTGTGATTAAAAAGGGTTCCTTTGATGTGGGGGAGGGGCCGGAATGTGGCGCTGTGAGCAGCAAGAGCTCCAGGTGCCCGCCACTTACTAGAGCCTAGTACCTGATCGCCCAGGCTTTACCTGAGGGAAGACCTGCTTGCCGTGGACGGTCCTGGCTGTGTCCTTGCGGAAGTGGGGGACCCTGCTGGAGCTCGGCCCTTGGTGCGGCTGGACGGCCGGCAGTCATCGGCTGCTGTGATGTCCACAGGAATCCCAGGATCTCAGTGAGTTGGGAGCAGGAGGTGACGGTTGGGAGTGCCCAGGTGACAGATGACTTCCCATGTGACAGGGAAGTCTTAAAGGTCTGGGAGAGCAGGAGGCTCTGCGGATGAAGAGGAGACAGGGCTCTGATGGGATCCTACCCTGTGCTGGGACACTAACTTCAGGAGACCCAGAGACACCCCAGATCATCGCCAAGCCATAGAGTCCCCCCACAAGTGTGCCTGGAAGCTTGGCTCAGAGGCCACGGCTGGAGCAGAAGCGCAAACAGGGACTGAAGGGTCGGTTCGGAGAGTGATGGTGAATTGCCGTGGGCAATGCAGGACATTTCAGCTTCTGTTGATCTGATACATGCTTGATAAATCAAAACATACCTGAGCAGTGGGGGTGACAGAGGACTATATTGAAGAGTAAATCAGCTAAAGGAGGGGGCTCAAAAACCCCCCAATCGAATGCAAATGACAGTACAATTAAAAAATAGAAGAAAAGTCCAGAGAAGCAAACCTGGGAAAAACAAAAAGAAAGAGCTTGAAAATTTGACGGAGAACAATCCAGATTGTCATCTGAAAGGGAACCAGACCAACAAATCTATAAGTTTGGACAGTGTCATGGAGCAAAGTGTTACGGAACAACAAGGAGCCATGTCACAAATACCTTCAAAATTTGAGATGGCGAAAATGTTCGCGAAACTGGAGATGTTTATGAAAAATGAGATGGGGATACTACACAATGATTTGGGTCGGATACTAACGCGAGTGGAAGAAGTAGAGGGGAGAAAACAGTTGGAGGAGATGCGCAGAGAAAGCTCTCAGTCAAATTGGAATACCAAGGGAACCGCAACAGAAGAAATCATCTAAGGGTCTACCAGAAGAAGAACAGGGAGAGGATCTACGGGAGAAAATAAAGAGAGTGTGTAATCCAATAATGGGAAGATCAGCGACAGAAAATCTGAAAATTGAGAGAGTATATAGGATCAGAAGATCACAGACAGTGTCGGTGGAAAGCTCCAGAGATGTGATAGTTCGATTCCATCACTATGAAGACAGAGAATAGATATGGAAAAGTTTGCTCTATACTACCGAAACGATACTACCGAAATAAAATATAAGGAGACAAAATTGCATATCTTCGCTGCCATTGCTCCAGAGACACTGGCTAGAAGTAGATTGCTGATACTTCTGCTGGAACATATGAGAGAGAAAAAAGTTTGATATAATTGCGGCTTTCCAGCATGCCTGATCAGATGGAAAGACGTAAAATCGGCAAGGCTGAGGTTCCCAAAAGATCTCAGTGATTTTTGCGAGAAATTATACTTACAGAAAATAGACCTTGAAGGGTGGTCAGATGGGGCCTAAAGAGAGTGGAGGGCAAGGGTCAGGAAAATGGCAACGGGTACCTAAGAAGAAAGTGTAGGGAGGCATGGGGTGGATGGGGGGGAAGGGTCGGAGAGAGAGGGAAATTGGGGACGGGAGAGGAGGAGAATCCCTAGGTGTCACCCGAAGTAGGGTATGTCCTGGTTTTTTCTCTCTCTCTCCCCCAACCTGCCACCCCCTCCCCGGTCCTCTCCCGGTTGTACACCTTTGCCCTTGGTGCTTCCTCTCCAGTTGAGATAACGGGTGGGAGGGGGTGAGAGGTAGAGAGAACTTTGATGTGGTGGGTTGCCTGGAGGCCAAACATGCTGGTAAACTCCAATCAGACTAATAACTCAAGCTAGGGATTGGAGTGGGTGTGTGTGTTTTGAGTCTCACCCCAAATTTTGAATTGCTAGTGGAAATACCCCATGACAGATTCCAGGGCAATAGGTAGGCCATGAGGGTTTTAGGGGAGAGGGAGGGTAGGAAGCAGGGTGGTGGGAGGGTGAACAGAGGGGGGAGGGGAGGAATTTGGGGGAATGCTGGAAGGGGAATGTCCATATCTTAAGTTATCTATATCTGTGTTCCTCTGATGAGATATTTGGTAGGGTAGTGGAATAGTACCAGAAGTAAGCATGATTAAGTTTATGACTTACAATGTGAAAGGATTAAACTCTCCGACAAAAAGACATAAGATAATGAGGGAAATTCACCAACACTCCATAGATGCAGTGTTTCTACAAGAGACACATATACAGTTGCAAGAAAAAGTATGTGAACCCCTTGGGATTACGTGGAGTTTTGCATGAATTGGGCATAAAATGTGCTCTGAACGTCATCTAAGACACAACAATAGAAGAACACAGTCTGCTGAACATAATACTACACAAACATTAGATGTTGCCATGGTTTAATTGCACATAACATGTAAACATTCACAGTGCAGGGAGGAAAAAATATGTGAGGCCCTAGCTTAATGACTTCTCCCAGAGCTAATTGGAGCCAGGAGTGAGCCAACCTTGACTCCAATCAGTGTGATGATATTGGATGTGTTGCTGACAGCTGAACTGCCCTTAAAAAACACACACCTGTTTTGGGTTTACTGGTTTCAAGAAGCACTGTCTGATGTGAACCATGCCTCGCAGGAAAGAGCTCTCAAAAGACCTACGATCAAGAATTGTCTTGTATGAAGCTGGAAAGGGTTACAAAAGTATCTCCAAAAGCCTTGATGTTCATGTGTCCACGGTAAGACAGACTGTCTACAAATGGAGAAAGTTTAGCACTGTTGCTACTCTCCCTAGGCGTGGTCGTCCTGTAAAAATGACTGCAAGAGCACAGCGCAGAATGCTGCATGAGGTAAAGAAGAATCCCAGAGTGTCAGCTAAAGACCTACAGAAATCTCTGGCACATGCTAACATTTTTGTTGACACATCTACAATAAGGAAAACATTAAACAAGAATGGAGTACATGGAAGGACACCACGGAGGAAGCCATTGCTGTCCAAAAAGAATATTAAAGCACGTTTGAAGTTTGCAAACGAGCACCTGGATGTTCCACAGCACTATGGCAAAATATACTGTGGACAGATGAAACCAAGATTGAGTTGTTTGGGAAGAACACACAACACTATGTGTGGAGAAAAAAAGGCACAGCACACCAACATCAAAACCTCATCCCAACTGTGAAACATGGCGGAGGGAGCATCATGGTTTGGGGCTGCTTTGCTGCCTCAGGGCCTGGACGGATTGTTGTCATTGATGGGAAAAAGAATTCCAGAGTTTATCAAGACATTTTGCAGGAAAACGCACGACCATCTGTCCACCAACTGAAGCTCCGCAGAGGATGGGTGATGCAACAGGACAATGACCCAAAGTATACAAGTAATTCAACAAAACAATGGCTGCAACAGCACAGAATACGCCTTCTGGAGTGGCCCAGTCAGAGTCCTGACCTCAACCCAATTGAAATGCTGTGGCATGACCTTAAGAGAGCGATTCACACCAGACATCCCAAGAATATTGCTACACTGAAACAGTTTTGTGAAGAGGAGTGGTCTAAAATTACTCCAGATCGTTGTGCAGGTCTGATCTGCAACTACAGGAAACGTTTGGTTGAGGTTATTGCTGCCAAAGGAGGGTCAACCAGTTATTAAGTCCAAAGGTTCACATACTTTTTCCTCCCTGCACTGTGAATGTTTACATGTTATGTGCAATTAAACCATGGCAACATCTAATGTTTGTGTAGTATTATGTTCAGCAGACTGTGTTCTTTTATTGTTGTGACTTAGATGACGTTCAGAGAACATTTTATGCCCAATTCATGCAAAACTCCACATAATCCCAAGGGGTTCACATACTTTTTCTTGCAACTGTAACTCCTGATACAACTGTTAAGCTATACATGAAGTACCCAATGTGGTACTATACTGACTCTCCAGTTAAAAGGGCTAAAGGAGTAGCAATCAGGTTTTCAAAAAACGTTAGTTTCACCCTGGAGAGGAGATTGGAGGATCCAGAGGGCCGGTTTCCATTCCTGAGGGGAAAATTACAAGCACTTATATATAAATTAGCTAATATCTACAGTCTGAATAAAAGCACAGTAACATTCTTGGAGGGTGTGTTAAGAAGACTTTCAGGGCTCTGTCCTCAATAGAGGTACTAGGAGACCTGGCATTCCTGTCCGTACCTTGCATGGCCATAGAAATGCACGCTGGCAAAAATCTATGTGCATTGGCGCACGGACGTGAGCCAGAACACCCATGCGCACTGGCGCATAGCTACGCATGCATTAGCCCAGTTTGGCACCAGATGGCCTTTATAAGAAAACCCATCACTCCCTCAAATTGCTGGTTGATCTCTGGCTCCCCAATACCTTTCTCAGTGTTGCCTTGCTACTGTGGTCTGCTGTTACCGACTTGGCTTGTTCCTGGACCTGTCTTCACTGCCTGACTCCTGATCTTACCCCAGCTTGGCTAACAAATATTCTCACCTGCTCTCCAGATCTGATCCCGGCTTGGCTAACGGATATTCTCACTTGCTCTCCTGATCTGACCCTGGCTTGGCTTGTTCCTGGACCTGTCTTCTCTGCCTGACTCCTGATCTGACCCCGGCTTGGCTAACGGATATTCTCACCTGCTCTCCTGATCTGACCCTGGCTTGGCTAATGGATATTCTCACCTGCTCTCCTGATCTGACCCCGGCTTGGCTAACAGATATTCTCACCTGCTCTCCTGATCTGACCCTGGCTTGGCTAACGGATATTCTCACCTGCTCTCCTGATCTGACCCTGGCTTGGCTAAGGAATATTCTCACCTGCTCTCCGGATCTGACCCTGGCTTGGCTAACAGATATTCTCACTTGCTTTCCTGATCTGACCCCAGCTTGGCTAACTGATATTCTCACCTGCTCTCTTGATCTGGCCTCGGCTTGGCTAATAGATATTTGCACCTGCTCTCCTGATCTGTTCTTGGCTTGGCTAATAGATATTTTCACTTGCTCTCCTGTCTATCACCCCGGCTATCCTTTTGACTACGTCTGCTCCAATCTCCATCCGACATCTGACCTTGGCTTTGAACCAACTACTCTGTGGTCCTCTACTACCCTGAAGGCCTGCATACATCTCACGGGCACCACCTTTCTGCAGACACCATTCCAATGCATCAGCTGTGCTCCTGGGTATACCTCTGACAAGCACTCCTACAGGCGACCCATGCTACTTTGGGCCTGACTCCTTCTGTCCCATATCCAGTTGAGTCTGGAACTTAGCTGCAAGGGAAGCCCTCTCTCCATTGGCCTCTATTTTTTTTTTTTTTTTTTTTTTAATTTAAATATTTATTAGTTTTTCATATTATTACAAAAATTCCATAAAAAGAGACAATACATATAAATAATCAATACATTTCTACTTTGCCCCTTCTAATTACCTCTTTTCTTTACCTCCCCTCCCAACCTATTTCGACCCCCCTTCCCCCTCCATCCCCACTGCAAGATCTCCAATCTCTCAAGGCCCAATGACTTTAAATAACTTCCTAGTTTAAAATTTTCTATATTTCTCTTTCAATCCTGATTTTTCCCATTTTCCCCATCGCGAATAGTATGTTTCCAACCTGTCTTCCTGCATATAGTAGGTTTTTTCCATTCTACTAATCTGGTTTACCCTATTGATCCAATCCTCCTCCATCGGCACCTCTGTCTTCCTCCAGAACTTGGGTATCAACCCTTTTGCAGCACTTAGGTAGTACCATACACCTGAGTCTTTATATTTATTTACTGTTGTCACAACATTATGTAGGAGACACATGGTTGGGTCTAACCCTATGTCCTTTCCAGTTATTTTTTCTATTAAATTAACTATTGTCTTCCAGAAAACCTGAATTTTTGGACATTGCCACCATATGTGAAACACCGTGCCCTCCTCCCCACATCCTCTCCAACACATTTTTGAATTCTCCCCACTCATCTTATGCTCAGTGCTCGGTGTAATATGCCATCGTGTCAGACATTTATAATTAATCTCAACATCTCTCATACTAACACTCTCGTGAACTAATCTAAATATCTTATTCTGTTGATCCTTATCTATCACCACCTCCATATCTCTTTCCCAATTTATTATAAAAATTAACTTTGTGTCTGTTTCTAATTCTGTGAGTATTCTATACATTTTTGTAACACCGTGTTTCCCATCTCTACGTGTTTCTAATAGCATTTCAAACATATTCCACTCCTTTTTTAATCTCAAGGGTTTTGGGAGATTTCCAATGAAACATTTTAGTTGATGATATTTCCACTCATCTATTCTAGTAAACATATCTCCCCCCCTCTCTTTTAATTCTTTAAATGTTCTCAATTCCCCCTCTACCAATACGTCTCTCAATTGGATATCTTCCTTTTTAAACCATCTCCCTGATATCTCATCCTTTCCTGGAGGGAAATACTCCGTGTTTGCAAGAGGCATTAATATAGAGTTAAAATCCCATTTCATGTGTTTATGTAAATTATCCCATATCCTAAAAACATTTAAAGTGTAAGTGCTTGTGCTTTCTTTAATTCTTCTATAATGTGCTGGAACCCATATCATCTTACTCAAAGTAATTCCACTCAATTCGTTTTCTATTTTTACCCAACTTTTTCCCTTATGGTTAAATGTCCAATCATAGATTCTTGCTAAAATTACTGCTTTATAATATCTCTTGACATCAGGGAGTCCCATTCCCCCTTTCTCTTTAGTCCTACTTAGTGTTTCGTATGATATTCTTGTTTTTTTATTCCTCCATATATATTTTGTTAACATTCTTCTCATTATCTTAAAAAACGCCTCTGGAAGTTTGATTGGGACCATTTGAAATCTATAGAGTATTTTAGGTGTAATTACCATTTTAACTAGGTTTATACGTCCTAACCATGATGGATTTCCTCCTTCTAATCTTTTTAATTCTTCCTTAGTCTCATTTATCAGAGAAATATAGTTTAATCTATACAGTTGTTTATATGAGGTGGCTAGTTTTATTCCTAGGTATTTTATATCTTTTTCTCTCCATATAAAGGGGAATTCTTTTTGTAATTTTTCTTTTTCGCTCTTTGGTATATTGATGTTCAGAATCTCTGTTTTTGTTGGGTTAATTTTTAGGTTTGATAATTCACCATATTCCTTCAAGGTCTTCATTATACTTGGTAGTGTTATCCGGGGATTACCTACATAAAACAATAGGGTCGTCCGCAAAGGCCGCTACTTTGTGTTCTATATTTTCTATCTGGATTCCCTTTACCGCTCCACTATTCCTTATTATTGACAACAGAGGTTCCAATGTCAAAACGTACAACAAGGGGGACAATGGGCAGCCTTGTCTTGTTCCATTGGACATCCCAATGGAATCCGACCTCTCCCCATTTACCGTGATAATTGCGGTGGGCTCCCTATATAATTTACCTATCCACTCACGCATTCTCTCTCCAATCCCCAACACTTCCAAGTTATCCATCATAAAGCCCCAGTCCACTCTATCAAACGCCTTTTCGGCATCAATTGACAAGAGCACCACCGGGGCTTTCCCTTTTCTACTTTTCTGAATGAGCATTAAAGTTCTCAACCCGTTGTCTCTACCCTCTCTCCCCGGGACAAAGCCCACCTGATCTCCATGGATCCATTTAGGCATTAGATCTTTCAGCCTGTTAGCTAGAACCTTTGCGTACAACTTAGTATCAGTGTTCAATAATGAAATTGGTCTGTAGCTAGAGCACTGAGAAGGATCTTTTCCCTCCTTATGAATAAGAACGACATGGGCCTGAAGGGATTCCCTCCTTCCCTCCATCCCACCTCCCAAGTCATTCATATACTTCTTCAACTTTGGTAACAGTAATTCACTAAATTTTTTATAGTACTTAACTGTATAACCATCCGGGCCTGGGCTTTTCCCACCCCCTGTACTTCTTAATGCTGCTTCTATTTCTTCCTGGGAAATTTCCACGTCCAAGGAGTTCAATTGTGTTTCACTAAGCTTTGGTAATCCCGCATTTTTTAAATATATCATCCTTTTTTCTTTAATACCTTCTCTAATTTCTTTTGGGGAACCTTGGGGACTAATGTTATACAAGTTTCTATAATTGTCCGTAAATACTTTAATAATCTCTTTAGTTGAGTGGACCAACTCCCCCTTAGGACTTTTTATCTTTTCAATATAATTCCTGTTTTTCTTTTTATTCAGGGCTCTCATTAAGTATTTTCCTGGTCTATCTCCCCATCTATATCTTTCACTTAATACTTTGTTATATACTCTTCTCCTCTCCTCATCCATCAATATCTCTAGCTCATCTTTTTTATCCATTAACTTCTGTCTTGTTTCTCTTGTTATTTTCTTCTTTTGTGTCTGCTCCAAATCCAGGATTTCTTTTAGGAGCCCACTAACCCTCTCTCTTCTTTCTCTTTTCTTCCTTGCTCCCATCGCTATCAGGATTCCTCTTATATATACCTTGTGGCTTTCCCATACTGTGGCTGTCGATACTTCCTCTGTCTCATTCTCCTTAAAATATACCTTGATCTCTTCCCTAATCTTCTGAGCTATTTCTTCATCCATGAGAAGGGCCTCGTTCAACCTCCATCCTAGACCTCCCGTCCACCGTCTTCCCCATCCCAGTTTCATGATGACAGGGGCATGGTCCGAGAATGTGCTCATCTCTATTTCTATTTTAACCACTAGTTCTATGAGTTGATGATCTATTAACATATAATCCAATCTCGAGTATGTCTTATGTGCATTAGAGAAGAAGGTATATTCTTTGTCTTTCATATGCATTATTCTCCAAGTGTCCACCAGTTGGTACTCGTGGATCACTTTTTTCAAAGCTCTCAGAGACCTACCACCTTCTCTCTGCACAGGGGAGGTTGTGTCCTTTTGTGGGTCCATACAGAGATTTAAATCTCCTGCTACTATCAAACGCCCTTTTTTGAAGTCTATCAGTTTTTTCAACAGGCCCTTCAAATAGATCTCTGGCTTTTTGTTGGGGCAATATATATTGGCTAACGTACACTCGATTCCCTGTAATTTGCCTTTCAAAAATAGGAATCTCCCCTCCGGATCGGTCTTTCTATCCTCCAGTTCAAATCTCATATTCTTTGCCAACCCTATTGCCACCCCTTTTGCTCTTTTAATTGGAGAATCGGCGTAATACCATGTTGGATAATATTTGGATTTTAATTTCACGTTTGATTCTATCTCAAAATGTGTTTCCTGTAAGAATACCACCGACGTTGCCCTATGGTGTAGTTCCTTAAACAACTTAAATCTTTTCCCAGGACAATTCAACCCATTCACATTATATGTTATAAACTGTATTTCTTCCATCTTTCTTAATTCTGTCTATCTTTCCTCTAATACACCTCCTCCCATTAGGCCCTACTATCTTGCAGCATATTGACCCTCCCCCCCCTCCCCCCTCTCACCCACCCCCCTCTCCCACCCCCATCCCCCACCCCTCCCCCCCCAACCCCACCTATCTCCCTCTCTTTTTTTTCCCCTACCCGTTTTTAGGCTTAAAAACTGCCTACTAATCATTTGTGGGTGTAATCCCACCATTGATTTAAAATTGTGGGGATAAACTCCGCCCATGGCCGGCTCACCTCTCCTCCGCCCTCCCCAGCTCCCCTCTCTCTATCAACTGGACACAGAGAAAAATCTTCACTACCCACATCAACCGGAACTCTAGGGGAGCTACCACACCAACAGAGGTGGGACCAGGGGGGGAGCACGAGAGGGGGAGAAAGAGAAAAAAAAAAAAAACACAAACAACACTCTTAACTCTTCCCTCTCTTCCTCCCCACCCCCGGGCCCCCCCTCTCCCCCCCCCCCCCCCGACCCGCTGCCAGTCCTCTTTTCTTGTATCTTCTGTTTCTTCTTTTTCTTCTTCCCACCCAACTATCTCCATTCTTTGCAAATCCAGTCTGTCACAAAAATCTCTCAGTTCCTCCGGGAATCTCAGATAAGCTGTAACACCATTTTTCCAGCCGATTAGGCACGCTGGGGGACCCCATCTATACTGCACGTTCTGTTTTTTCATTTGCTCCAATAGGGGTCTCAGGGATCTCCTTCTCCATAGGGTCTCTGGTGTTAAGTCCGCATAAATTTGAATAGTTATATCTCCGTACTTAATTAATGATCTTCCTTTAATCTTCCTCCATATCTCATCTTTAATCCCAAATTTTTGGAACTGAACAACTATATCTCTCGGTCTCTCTTTTTCAGTAGCCTGTTTAAACTTTCCTATTCTAAACACTCCATCCAGTTTGATCCCATCTGTTTCAGGTCTGTCTCTTATGGAGTTTAAAATTTTTATAACTAGTTCTTGCAGTGTTTTCCCTTTTACCGACTCTGGAATTCCTCGTACTCTAAGGTTACACCTTCTTTCTTTATTTTCTTGAACTTCCATCCTATAGAGCAATTTTTTCTGAGTATTCTCCAAATTAGTTATTTTTTTCCCTAGATTATCTATGGTTTGGGCCTGGTTTTTAACTTTCTCCTCTGTTTCTTCCAGTCTTGATAACAGATGTCCTAAATCATTCCGTATAGTTTTCATTTACATGTTTTATCGTTTTCTCCAAACTTTGAAACATTTCTATCATCTCTTTCTTATTTGGTACTTGTAGTTCACCGTCAATTTCTTTTTTTTCCAACCCATCTGCTATTTGTTGGCTACAACTGCTATTTATACCCAGTGATAATCTAGGGCTATTTCCCAAACTAATGTCCATTTCCCCTTTTGCACTTGCGCCTTGGGACCTTTCTGGAGTAGTATTTCCATATGATGTGAATTTCTTTATTGTGCCTGTTTGAGACCCTTTAAGCCCTGCTCCCTTAGGGCCTTTATTCTTCATTTCCTCTGTATGTCTTATTTTCTTCTATATTCTCAAGATAGGATTATACCGATCATTTATAATTTATGAACCCGGCAAGCCTGCTATTTTTTCTTGCGTTTTGCCCTCCTGAGTATCCTGGGTCTCTTCGCTTCTCCTCTTCTTAAACCCTGGGAATCCCCCTCCTCTCCTTCACCGCTTGCTCCCCTATAACACTCAGGGGTCCACTATACAACAAGCCCCCCGCAGATCTCACTCACCCTTCTGCTTTCTGGATGGTGGCTTCAGGCTTTAAGTGGAGGGCTTTCTTAGCAACTCAGTCCTAGGGGGATTCCTCTGGGTTTCCATCTGTGCTCATCCTTTTTTCCCCTTTAGTTTTCTTTCTCTTTCCTTTTAGGATCCATCACAGGGAATTAGGGTGGGTCTCCTGGTTCTCCTGGGTTTCCCAGACCCAGGAACGATCAGCCGGCCAAGTGGTACTGCCAGAAGTAAGCCGGCAGCTCCCTCTTGCATCAGGAAGCCAACCGGCTTTTTTTCCTCCCAGTGATCCTCCGCGGCTGGTCACGTGTTCCTGCCGCGTCTCCTCGTCTCCCAGCCGCCCTGGTCTCTCTCTCTCCTGAAGCGCCGGGGGGATCAGCTCCTCACCGCAATCTCCATCCAGCTCTCATCCCCGGGTCTCCGATCTCTCCTCCTCAGCTCTCCATACTCCGGTGGGTAAGCTCTATAACCCTGCTCCCGAGGGTCGCTGGGGCGGTCGGGAAGCGGAGCCTAGCAGAGAGCTAGTGCCACACGCTCCCCACAGCCGCCATGTTCAGGCTCCTCCCCCTTGGCAAAGCCAACAATGTCTCCATTGGCCTCTAACACCAGGTATGTGATACTTTCTGAATTTAAGAAGGGTAGTCTGGTTGTGGCAGGAGATTTTAATTTGTGTCTGGCTCCTCAGTTGGATACATCATCAGGTAGGCAGAGAGAGGGTGGTAGGAATTTAAAACTATTGAAGAGGATATTATGGTACAATGAACCTATGGTACAATGTCGCCTTAGTGGGCACGTGTATGTACTCCGGCAAAATGGCGCATCGGGAGTGCGCGTGTGCCACCGCGCCTACTCAGGGGTTGTGTTGTGCGCACGCGCCACCCCGACTATATATTGAATTGAATGACGTCCCCGGCTCTTTGTGCATACCCCTCATGATTACGTGCTCATGCACGAAACGTGTAGAGGAGGAGCCATACGCGGTGACGTCATGCCGCCAAGACCACGAGGAGGTCCAGCGGCCATCTTTATTGCTGTACATGGTCAGTGTTGATTCCTATGCTGTTCATATTGAGTTGCTTTACCCTGAATAAACATTTTGGCTGTAAAAGTACTACACTATGGGCATTCTTCTTTTTGGCTCTTTATGAGCCAATACCATCTTAGATCCCATACCTGGAGGACGATAGCTGTGTGGCAGAGTACCAGGGAGGAAGGAGATCTCTTGGACCTGACCAGGCTGACCACCTCTTAAGGGGGACCTCTGGCTATATCTCATATACCATGCGCTTTATGATCTTTCTTCTGGTGAGTGTGCATTTTTAACATCCCTTTGACACATCACCTGATTGATCGTCTGAGAAGCACGGATCACTCACTAGAGATTATCTTGGATCACATCAGTTACGTTTTTATCCATGTTTGGACTGTTCATACTCTTCACTTACTTTTTGTGGGATATATTTATGTAATTCTATGTCACATGCACGGCACTTTAGCATATGTATACATTGCATTTTTGTCACTTTATTTGGACATTTTTATCAGTTTTATAAGTTCATATATATGCATATATTTTAGCGCTGCACCTTTTTATTGGATTGTATGTTATGAGGTTTTTTGGTTGCCTTTGGTGTATCAGCTGCTAGTTAGTATTGGTGCTCGCTCTCTTCCTATTTTTGGATACATCATCAGGTAGGCAGAGCGAGGGTGGTAGGAATTTAAAACTATTGAAGAGGATATTATATCAATGTCAATTGACCGATACTTGGAGAGTGAAACATCCAAGAGGAAGAGACTACACCTTCTTCTCTCCAGTACATGGATGGTATTCAAGGCTGGATTATATAATGATTGAGCATAGACAACTGGAGTCGTTAGTTAGCTCCAACATAGAGGTTACATCCATCTCTGATCATGCTCCTGTCATAATGATGCAACAGGAAGAAGGGTCAGCTGCACACTGGAGGATTGGTGAATATAGTGTATATTTATTGATCCATAGGACACACAAAACACCATGACATGAATACAGGACCTGTTTTTATATCTCCTTTGGTTTGTGTTTATTTTATAACTTCGAGCCTTCAGTGAAATGGCATAAAACCAGGGTATTATATCATTTAGCCAGTACGGCTAAGGGCTTGATTCCCAAGTTCTGGCAAGCTCCAGAGCCACCAAGAATAAATGATTGAATAAACAGAGTTAAAAATATCTATGGGATGGAAGAGTTGTATTATATAGAGGAGGATAAAGTAGAAAAGTTAAGGAAAACCTAGAGTAGTTAGTTAGACTTTAAAACATCTAAAAGATATCCAGAACTGGTATGGAGTTTAGGGGGAAAAGTCTAGAGCAGGCATGTCCAAAGTCCGGCCCGTGGGCCAATTGCAGCCCGTGTTCCGGTTTAATACTCTGTGTGAGCGTGTTTGATGCTGGAGTGTGAAGCCACAGTTGAACACAGCCACCCTAATCATTTCCCCTCCCTCTTAGATTGTAAGCTCCCAGGATCAGGGCCCTCCTAACCCTCTTGTATTGAACTGTATTGTTGCTGTAATGTCTCCAGTTATATTGTAAAGAACTGAAAGAACTGAGCAAAATGTTGGCGCTATATAAATCTTGTATAATAATACGGCCCAGGGGCGGACTGACCATTTGGAAACTCAGGCACTGCCCGAGGGCCCGGGGTCAGTAGGGGGCCCCATGAGATGCCCCTGGTACCTTTTTCATAGGCTTTTTTGAGTTTGGGCAAAGACACAGGGGCCCCATGATCCCCTATTGCCCGGGGGCCCCATGAGTTGTCAGTCCGCCCCTGATACGGCCCACAGGTAATTTGGTAATATCTAAAAAGGAGAAAAGCGCCTCTAATTGCAATATGTGGTACATATATTGAGGAACATAATGAAAAAACATAATGAAAGAAAACGAAAGGCTTAGGCATATTTGGTGAAAATGAAGGACATGGCGGCGTCCTCGATGTATACGGCATAGTAAGCACTGGATGAGACTTGGGATGTTCACAGGGAACCGGCCGGAATGTGTGAGATCCAGGGGTGGACTGACCATTTTGAAACTCGGGCACTGGCCAAGGGCCTGGGGTCAGTAGGGGGCCCCATGAGATGCCCCTGGTACCTTTTTCATAGGCTTTTTTGAGTTTGGGCAAGGACACAGGGGCCCCATGATCCCCTATTGCCCGGGGGCTCCATGAGTTGTCAGTCCGCCCCTGGTGAGATCCAAAGATGGCGTCCAGATTCCATCCTGGAGCGCAACGTCGACGTCAGCACGATGACGTAGGGATGTCCAGCATGCAATGCGCCACGTTTCCGAACATGCGTGAGGCCGATGAAAGGCAAAGGTGCTCTCCCTTCTCTTCAGTGAGAGTAATTTTGCTTTTTCTTTTAGGGGGAGATACAAGTACAGATTTCAAATATGTCATGAATAGTATCAGTCGCTCCTTTATCCATTCATTTGTTTTGCCGCAAAATGGTCGGCCCTCACGCATGTTCACTTCATCAAATCTGGCCCTCTTTCACAATAGGACACCCCTGGTCTAGAGAGAGTTCGATGGAGTATCTGAAAGGGAGGGTGGAGGTGGGAGGGAAGGGATATAGATATGGAGAAAGGAGCATGAGAGGCGATAGATACTAGGCAAGGGGATGTGGACAGGGGCAACTGGAGGGGGTGGGGGAGGGGGTGGTGGCAGGAAGGGGGTGTGGAAGTGGGAGGGAAGGGACATAGATATGGATAGAGAAGCATGAGAGGAGATAGATACTAGGCAAGGTAATGTGGACAGGGGCAACTGGAGGGGGTGGGGGGATGGTAGGAGGAAGGGGGGGAATGGTGGGAGGAAGGGAGGGTGGAGGTGGGAGGAAAGGGACATAGATATTGATAGAGAAGCATGAGAGGAGATAGATACTAGGCAAGGGGATGTGGACAGGGAAAATTGTAGGGGGATGGTGGGAGGAAGGGGGGGGGATGGTGGGAGGAAGGGGAGGATGGTGGGAGGAAGGGGGGGTGGTGGGAGGGAAGGGACATAGATATTGATAGAGAAGCATGAGAGGAGATAGATACTAGGCAAGGGAATGTGGACAGGGGCAACTGGAGGGGGTGGGGGGGATGGTGGGAGCAAGGGGGGGGGAATGGTGGGAGGAAGGGAGGGTGGAGGTGGGAGGAAAGGGACATAGATATTGATAGAGAAGCATGAGAGGAGATAGATACTAGGCAAGGGGATGTGGACAGGGGCAATTGTAGGGGGGTGAGAGGATGGTGGGAGGAAGGGGGGGGGGAATGGTGGGAGAAAGGGGGGGATGGTGGGAGGAAGGGGGGGGGGTGGAAGGAAGGGGGGGATGGTGGAAGGAAGGGGGGGATGGTGGGAGGAAGGGGGGGAATGGTGGGAGGAAGGTGGGGAATTGGTGGGAGGAAGGGAGGGTGGAGGTGGGAGGGAAGGGACATAAATATTTATAGAGAAGCATGAGAGGAGATAGATACTAGGCAAGGGGATGAGGACAGGGGCAATTGTAGGGGGGTGGGGGAATGGTGGGAGGAAGGGGGGCCGGGAATGGTGGAAGGGGGGCGGGAATAGTGGGAGGAAGGGGGGCAGGAATGGTGGAAGGGGGGCGGGAATGGTGGGAGGAAGGGGGGTGGGAATAGCGGGAGGAAGGGGGCAGGAATGGTGGGAGGAAGGGGGGCGGGAATGGTGGAAGGGGGGCGGGAATGGTGGGAGGAAGGGGGGCAGGAATGGTGGAAGGGGGGCGGGAATAGTGGGAGGAAGGGGGGCGGGAATAGCGGGAGGAAGGGGGCAGGAATGGTGGGAGGAAGGGGGGCGGGAATGGTGGAAGGGGGGTGGGAATGGTGGGAGGAAGGGGGGTGGGAATAGCGGGAGGAAGGAGGCAGGAATGGTGGGAGGAAGGGGGGCGGGAATGGTGGGAGGAAGGGGGGTTGGGGATAAGGTGATGTAAAATGGAATTTATGTAAATGTAAAGTTTTTGTATATAAGGTTTTTCTTTTTTTGTACTGAAAATCTTTAATAAAAGATATAAAAAAAGGGTTCCTTTCATTATTTTGAGCAGAGCAGCTTGTGTTTGTGTGCCTTGTAATGAACTTTTGTGTATTTTTGTACTGAAATGTTGTGTTTTGTAATTCCTGTGACATAACAATGTGGAACTCCCGCTCTTTCATTCTCCGGGGTCTCTGCTGTCAGAACAGTGCTCCTATTTGGGGAGGTTTGATGGAATTTTCAGGCCTAAAATGATTGGATTCAATAAACTTGTGTGCAAAATAACACAAAGGCATCTGTTGAGCAGCCAATGGGTGACATGGACGGTTCTGCTTCACGCCTGTTTCGTTCATTCGCTTCAGAAAAGTAAATGGGCCCTCAGGGGTGGGACTAGGCCAGGGGTAGGCAACCTGAGAGCTGCAGGACTACAAGTTCCATCATGCCTCTGCAAGTCATAGCTGTAACTGTTTTGTAATCTTTGCAATGCCTCATGGGAAATGTAGTTCCACAACAGCTAGAGAGCCGCAGGTTGCCTGCCCCTGGTCTAGGCCATTACCATGGACACAGACAGGAAGTCATGTGTGAGGCGGCCCATGGACAGATGAGAGCTCCTTCCACCCTCTGATTACACACACACCACATACACTGGGCCAGGGGGCTCTGGTAACATGACAACAGGATATTCTGTGTTCACATTGCTGTTTAAAGTTGAGTGTGGGGAAAAAAAATGATGGCGCTCAGACAGATGTTCCCGCCTCTCTCTTGTCAGACGGCGCTCATTAAAAGCTCGGCTCCGCCTCTCTTCCTTTGTCCTATAAGGCACAAGACTCCGCCCTCTCGCTTGTCTCTATTGGTGTCGCGGCTTCGTTTAAGCCGTCCGGCTCCGCCTATCTCTTTTTTTCCGGGCTCCACCCTCTACGCTCGTCCTATAAGAAGTCCGGTTCCGACCCCCTACTTGCTTGTCTCTATTGGCGGTCCGGCTTCCTATCAGACGTCCGGCTCCTCCTATCTCTTTTCCTGGTCCACCCCCTACGCTCGTCCTATAAGATGTTCTGCTCCGCCCCCTCGCTTGACTCTTGGCGATCCGGTTTTCCTCTCAGCCATTCGGCTCCGCCTTTCTCGATTGTCTCGGTTCCACCGTCCAATAAGATGTTCTGCTCCGCCCCCTCGCTTGTCTCTATTGGCGGTCCGGCTTCCTATAGGCCGTCCGGCTCCTCCTATCTCATTTGTCCCGGTCCCACCCCCTTCGCCCGTGCTATAAGAACTCCGGCTCCGCCCCCTTCTCCCTCTTTCACTGAGGTCCGGCGGCGGATTAAGGTGCTCGGTCCTTCCTGTGAAGCTAAGGCCTGGTCTCTATCCGGCGGCTAGCACCCCACTCCTCTGTCATCCGCGACCCTACGAGCGCCCGTCACGCACAGCCATGGCCTCCGTCTCCGAGCTCGCCTGTATTTACTCGGCCCTCATCCTCTACGATGACGAGATCACCATCACGGTGAGTGAGGCCTAGTGGGGGGAGGGGCGAGTTGGCGCGCCTCGATGACGTCACTCCGGTGTGGAGATGTCAAGCACGTGTCGGCTTACTGGGACTTGTAGTTCTCCGGAGGAGGAGGGAGACTCCCGGGACTATTATTCGGCTCTCAGGATGCTGGGAGGTCACGGATCTACAGAGAGGGGCTGAAAGATGCTTGTTTGGCTCCCCTGACCCCCCCCCTGGGACATCTTCCGGGTTTTCTCTGGCTTAGTCACGGGATCAGCGGGACAGCCAGGTGCTTGGCATTTTCTCAGGAGTTCCCCGTGTTTGACGACATCAACCCTTTCCTCCCCTCTTCCTGACCAGGAAATCTTTTGCGATACGGCGTTGCGTTTAACAATTGCGCGGTCATGCAACGCTGCACCCAAATTAAAATTGTCTTTATTTTTCCCCCGCGAATTGAGCTTTCTTTCGGTGGTATTTGATTACCTGCGTTTTTACGCATTATTAAAAAACCTGACAATTTTGTGGGAAAAAAAACAATATTTTGGACTGTTTGATATTAAACGTCCAGTAAAAAAATTAGAAAATAAAATTTCATCAAATTTTGGCCAAAATGTATTCTGCTCCATGTCTTTGCTGGAAAAAAAATCCCAATACGTGGAAATTAATTGGTTTATGTGAAAGTTAGTGGCTACAAATGGCGGTATAGATACTGGGATTTTTGTTATACCAGTAATGGCGGCGATCAGCGACTTATGGGGGGACTGTGGGGGGCGTTCTGACACTGGGGAGGGCCAGATTTGCTGCCACTGACATCCTCAGTGACACCAGTACAGTGATCAGTGCTAATAAAAAGCACTGACTGTACTAATGGCACTGGGCAGGAAGGGGTTAACGTGGAGCGATCAAAGGGTTAACTGTGTGCTGGGAGTGTTTTTACTAGGGGGCGGGGTTTGTGCTTCACTAATCACACTGCTCTCGATGGCTGTGCTGTGCCTGAGCTGACAGGGAGGACTGTTAGTAAACAAAGCAGTCAGTAGTCCTCCCTGTCGGAAATCACTGGGGCACCAGTGACCTGGACCTAGTGATTGATGGCCTCGAAAAGCTCATGTGCGCCCCCCTACCTGGAAATGCAAAATCACGTCTGTATATATATATATATAATATGATTTTGCACAGCCCTGTAGCAGTACTTCTACGATACCGCAGCAGGCAAGTGGTTAATGTCCTGTCCTGCTTTCATCCACTTCCTGGTGTATGGAGGGGCAGTGGTCATAGCTCCACCCTCAGATGCACCCTGGGAAGGCTACATCACCTGCATCTTCCCGGCAGATCCTGTGATAGTGTGACACCCGGGTTGTATCCAGAGACACGTCTATCGTTGGTGGCGGTCACATCAGAACGCAATGCTGGAAACTCGCATTCTTCGCACCGCGTTCAAAACACACTGTACTCGTGAACTGCGGCAGGAGTCGGTGTTAAAGGATAAGTTCACCTTTTGACCAAAAATAAATGCACATTTTTATTTTGCAGGTAAAATGATGAGCGTTTATATTGGTTGCCGGGGCCTGGAAAGCATTGTAGCAGCAATCGGTAGATCACGGATGCCGTGCAGATCTGAGTACAGCTGCATCTCTATAAATTAGAATATCATCAAAAAGCTCATTTGTTTCAGTAAATGAAACTCTTCTATTCTATAGATTCATTACACAGATTGATACATTTCAACCATTTCCTTTTAACCACCTCCCGTTGTATATAAACGGCCGGACAGGAGCAGTGCAGGGTCAAGTAGCCGTTTATAAACGTCCTCCCTGCTTGTGCGAGCTCCCTGGGAGCACACAGCACCGCGATCCGGGCGCCCGCTGTGCCCTCCAGACAGTGGAACACCGATCCTTGTATGGGACCTCTGTGTGAGGTCCCGATCATGTGATCCCTGATTGGCCAACCAGTGATCACATAAATAGTAGTAAGCAAGATGTCACTTCCTGACATTGCTTACTAGTGAAATCTGTGAATGATCACAGAGGTCACATGGTACAAGGCTATTCACAACAGCCTTGTACCATGTGAAAAGCTGTGACCAATCACAGCTCACTCAGTACTTCTCAATGGCTGCAAGAATGCAGCCAGAGAGAAGAAACGATTGCTTTTACAGCCTTTATGGGTGTAATCTCCTAGATTGTAAGAGCAGGGCCCTCAAACCCCTCGTGTATTGTTTTGTTACTGTATTGTCTCATGTTCTGTCCCCCTTTGTAATGTACAGCGCTGAGAAAACGTTTTGGCGCTATATAAATACTGTATAATAATCGTGTTAAAAAAAAAAAAATCATCACCCCCCCACAAGTAGTACAGTGTCACCAAAAAAATAACAAATATTGAGTTAAAAGTGTAAAAAAATTTTAAAAAATTATAATTTTTGGTTATAAACTAATTTGGGTTGTTTTTTTTTTTTTACTAAAAAGTTGACTGAATACATTTTGGCCAAGATTTATGATAAAAGATGTTATAAGAAAAAGTTTTTTTTTTTTTTTTTTAAATTTTTGGACTTTTTCATTTATATAGCAAAAAAATAACAATCCCAGCGGTGAATAAATACCACCAAAAATGAAGTTTTCTGTCTAAAAAAAAAATGCTAACAATATGTCCTATGGGTACAGTGTTGCATGACCGCACAATTGTCATTCAAAGTGTGAGAGCGCCTAAAGCTGGAAATTGGCCTGGACTGGAAGTGGTTAATTGTGATGATTATGGCTTACAGATGGTGAAAGCTCAAAATTCAGTATCTCAGAAAATTACAATATTACATAAGATCAATAATAAAGTATTGTAAATGGCTTACTGAAGCCTGTCCATGTCCAGTATAGTACGCACTCAGTACTTGGTGGGGGAAGCCTGTCCATGTCCAGTATAGTACGCACTCAGTACTTGGTGGGGGAAGCCTGTCCATGTCCAGTGTAGTACGCACTCAGTACTTGGTGGGGGAAGCCTGTCCATGTCCAGTATAGTACGCACTCAGTACTTGGTGGGGGAAGCCTGTCCATGTCCAGTGTAGTACGCACTCAGTACTTGGTGGGGGAAGCCTGTCCATGTCCAGTGTAGTACGCGCTCAGTACTTGGTGGGGGAAGCCTGTCCATGTCCAGTGTAGTACGCGCTCAGTACTTGGTGGGGGAAGCCTGTCCATTTCCAGTGTAGTACGCGCTCGGTACTTGGTGGGGGAAGCCTGTCCATTTCCAGTGTAGTACGCGCTCGGTACTTGGTGGGGGAAGCCTGTCCGTGTCCAGTGTAGTACGCGCTCGGTACTTGGTGGGGGAAGCCTGTCCGTGTCCAGTGTAGTACGCGCTCGGTACTTGGTGGGGGAAGCCTGTCCGTGTCCAGTGTAGTACGCGCTCGGTACTTGGTGGGGGAAGCCTGTCCGTGTCCAGTGTAGTGCGCACTCGGTACTTGGTGGGGGAAGCCTGTCCGTGTCCAGTGTAGTACGCACTCGGTACTTGGTGGGGGAAGCCTGTCCGTGTCCAGTGTAGTACGCACTCGGTACTTGGTGGGGGAAGCCTGTCCGTGTCCAGTGTAGTACGCACTCGGTACTTGGTGGGGGAAGCCTGTCCGTGTCCAGTGTAGTACGCACTCGGTACTTGGTGGGGGAAGCCTGTCCGTGTCCAGTGTAGTACGCACTCGGTACTTGGTGGGGGAAGCCTGTCCGTGTCCAGTGTAGTACGCACTCGGTACTTGGTGGGGGGAAGCCTGTCCGTGTCCAGTGTAGTACGCACTCAGTACTTGGTGGGGGAAGCCTGTCCGTGTCCAGTATAGTACGCACTCAGTACTTGGTGGGGGAAGTCTGTCCATGTCCAGTGTAGTACGCACTCAGTACTTGGTGGGGGAAGCCTGTCCATGTCCAGTGTAGTACGCACTCAGTACTTGGTGGGGGAAGTCTGTCCATGTCCAGTGTAGTACGCACTCAGTACTTGGTGGGGGAAGCCTGTCCATGTCCAGTGTAGTACGCGCTCAGTACTTGGTGGGGGAAGTCTGTCCATGTCCAGTGTAGTACGCACTCAGTACTTGGTGGGGGAAGCCTGTCCATGTCCAGTATAGTATGCACTCAGTACTTGGTGGGGGAAGCCTGTCCATGTCCAGTGTAGTACGCACTCAGTACTTGGTGGGGGAAGCCTGTCCATGTCCAGTGTAGTACGCACTCAGTACTTGGTGGGGGAAGCCTGTCCATGTCCAGTATAGTATGCACTCAATACTTGGTCGGGGCTCTTTTTACATGAATTACTGCATCAATGCGGAGTGGCATGGAGGCGATCACTCTGTGGCACTGCTGAGGTGTTATGGAAGCCCAGGTTGCTTTGATAGCGGCCTTCAGCTCTTCTGCATTGTTGGGTCTGGTGTCTCATCTTCCTCTTGACCATACCCCACAGATCCTCTGAGGTTTGTCAGGCGAGTTTTCTGGCCAATCAAGCACAGCGATCCCATGATCATTAACCAGGTATTGGTACTTTTGGCAGTGTTAGAGGTGCCAAGTCCTGCTGGAAAATGAAATCAGCATCTCCATAAAGCTGGTCAGCAGAGGGAAGCATGAAGTGCTCTAGAACTTCCTGGTAGAGGGCCACGCTGACTTGGGACTTGATAAAACACAGGGGACCAACGCCAGCAGATGACACGGCTCCCGAAATCATTGACTGAGGAAACTTCACAATGGACCTCATGGAACTTGGATTCTGTGCCTCTCCTCTCTTCCTCCAGACTCTGGGACCTCGATTTCCACATGAAATGCAAAATTTACTTTCATTCAAAAATAGGACTTGAGACCACTGAGCAACAGTGCAGTCCTTTTTCTCCTCAGCCCAGGTAATTCGCTTGTGACCTTTTCTCTGGTTCAGGAGTGACTTGACACATGGAATGCGACAGTTGTACAGTTGTGGCCAAAATTATTCAACCCCCAATGCTGTAAAGGGGTTTAGGGACTATAGTGTACATTTGGAATTGTATTCAGAATCAAATCCTACAAGGACGTTGTAACTACCCAAATGCAACTAAAATGACATCAATTGTTTATGTAATACAGTAGTAAATGGTTCTTATGTGGTTTCTTCATTGCCACAATTATTCAACCCCTTAAAGACTACCACTCTGAAGAACAGAGGTTCATACAGGTGCTTTCCATCAGGTATTGAAAACACCTGTGGATGTCACCGAGCAGCAATCAAGCATAATAAGCACCAATTAGGCAGCTTTAAAATGACTGTGATACTCAGCTCCTTCTAGACATTTACTGGTGTGGTTACAAACATGGTGAAGGCAAGAGAATGGTCCAGGAAGACAAGAGAAGAGGTGATTTCTCTTCACAGGAAGGGCAATGGCTATAAGAAGATTGCAAAGATGTTAAACATACCAAGAGACACCTTAGGAAGCATCATTCGCAAATTCAAGGCAAAGGGCACTGTTGAAACGCTACCTGGTCGTGGCAGAAAGAAGATGCTGACTTCGACTGCTGTGCGCTACCTGAAGCGTAGAGTGGAGAGAAGTCCCCGTGTGACTGCTGAGGAACTGAGAAAAGATTTGTCAGATGTGGGTACAGAAGTTTCAGCCCAGACAATAAGACGCACACTGCGTAATGAAGGCCTCCGTGCCAGAACTCCCAGGCGTACCCCCTTGCTGTCTCCAAAGAATAAGAAGAGTCGACTGCAGTATGCCAAAAGCCATGTGGACAAACCACAAAAGTTGTGGGATAGTGTTCTGTGGACTGATGAAACAAAATTAGAACTGTTTGGGCCCATGGATCAACGCTATGTTTGGAGGAGGAAGAACAAGGCCTATGATGAAAAGAACACCTTGCCTACTGTGAAGCATGGTGGAGGGTCAATCATGCTTTGGGGCTGTTTTGCTTCTGCAGGTACAGGGAAGCTTCAGCGTGTGCAAGGTACCATGAATTCTCTTCAGTACCAGGAGATATTGGATGGAAACGTGATGCAGTCCGTCACACACCTGAGGCTTGGGAGACGTTGGACCTTTCAACAGGACAATGATCCCAAGCATACCTCCAAGTCCACTAGAGCATGGTTGCAGAGGAAAGGCTGGAACATTTTGGAGTGGCCATCGCAGTCACCAGACTTAAATCCGATTGAGAACCTCTGGTGGGACTTAAAGAAAGCAGTTGCAGTGCGCAAGCCTAAGAATGTGACTGAACTGGAGGCCTTTGCCCATGAAGAATGGGCGAAGATACCCGTAGATCGCTGCAAGACACTTGTGTCAAGCTATGCTTCACGTTTAAAAGCTGTTATAACTGTAAAAGGATGCTGTACTAAGTACTAAGATTGAATGTCACTTGGGGGTTGAATAAAACTGATAATGCTGTGAGCACAGAAAAGACATTTGTGGTTATTTCATTATAACTGTTATGTTATATTTGTCTGACCTACAAGTGCCTCTTTAATGTAAATGTAAGCAAGATGACTGAATGATCAAAAGCAATGTCAAACTGGCCAAAACACTCAATTTCAGTGGGGGTTGAATAATTTTGGCCACAACTGTAGCCCCTGTCCTAGATACGTGGTGTGATGGCTCTTGAAGCACTGGCACCTGCCGTAGTCCACTCCTTGTGATCTCCCCCAAATTCTGCTTCACAATCCTCTCCAGGCTGCGGTCATCCCTGTTGCTTGTGCACCTTTTTCTACCACACTTTTTCCTTCCACTCAACTTTTCACTAAGGGTCCTTTCACACGGGTGGTCCATTTTTTTTGTTCATCAGTTCGGTCACATTTTTTCCAAAAAAATGGATCAGTTCACATACATTTATGTTCTGTTTTTTACAGAAGAAAAGTTGGGTTTTCTTCTATTAAAAAAACGGATAACAAGTTACATTGGCTGAAAAAAAGACAAAAGTCCATCCAGTTCATAACGGATGCAGATATTAACGAATGTAAACAAATGATCACCCGTTTACATCCTCTAGTCCATAGAAATACACGGTTGTCTGTTTTTCATTCGTAAACGGACAGACGAAAAACGGACATATGGAATCCCTGTGTGAGAGGGACCTAAAATGCTTGTGATACAGCGCTCTGTGAACAGCCAGCTTCTTTAGCAAAGACCTTTGTCTTGCCCTCCTTGTGGAGGGTGTCAATGACGGTCTTCTGCACAACTGTCATGTCTGCAGTCTTCCCCATGATTGTGGAACCTGCTGAACCAGACTGAGAGACCATTTAAAGCAGTGGTTCTCAACCTTCCTAATGCAGCGACCCTTTAATACAGTTCCTCATGTTGTGGTGACCCCCCAACCATAAAATTATTTATCCAGTAATTATAATTCATGAGTGTCGTTTTACCCCCAATACTGCTGCTTTCCACACAGTAGCTGCTTTCCACACAGTAGCTGCTTTCCACACAGTAGCTGCTTTCCACACAGTAGCTGCTTTCCACACATCGGAAATGTGTTTTCCGATGGTCTTAGGTGACCCCTGTTAAAAGGTCGCTCGACCCCCAAAGGGGTCACGACGCACAGGTTGAGAACCACTGATTTAAAGGCTCAGGAAACTTCTACAGGTGTTCGAGTTAACCTCTTCACGCCGGCCGAATGCAAATGTGCAGCCTCCTGGCGCCGAGCGGCTGCACATTTGCGTTCTAATAAAAGAGAACATATGTGCCGAGAGCGCGCGCCCTGCACGCTCCCAGCACACATGTTCGGTACTCACGGAAAGGTCCCGATCTCCTCTTTCGATCGGGACCTTTCCAGATCATGTGACAGATTGTAAGCTCGAACGAGCAGGGCCCTCGATCCCCTCATGTTTTGCATTGTATTGTTGTTCTGTCACATGTTCTGTCCCCCTTTGTAATGTACAGCGCTGAGCGAACTATCGGCACTTTATAAATACTGTATAATAATAATAATGACCCTAAACCCCGCCCCACCTCCCGGCTTCTGAACCTCTTAAAGGGCCGGGAGGCGCCGGCCCTTTAGGGGTTAATTATCTGAAGGGGAAGGGGTTATCTGAAGGGGTTAATTATCTGTTTAGAGTGACATCACGAGTCTACGATATTGAACTTTTTCACAAGATTGTAATTTTCTGAGATACTGAATTTTGGGTTTTCACCGGCTGTAAGCCATAATCATCAAAATGAAGAGAAATGCTTGAAATATATCCCTTCATGTGTAATGAATCTGAGTTTCACATTTTGATATTCCAATGTATTGAGATGCTTCTGTATACCGGCTTGCCCTCATGGGACAGACGAGCATGCAAGATATACTGACAGGAAGAATTGGTGAACTACCATGGGGCTCCACAGGGGTGGGGTAGTTCATTGAGAACTAGAAGCAGCCACTAAGGCATCAGGACTTGTAGTTTATTCATTCACAGAACTCTGTGAATGAATGTGATCGTGTGCGCTGAGACCTGCACAGCCAAACTGTTTTTTAAAGTGACAGCTAGTACAGGGAATCTCTCCCTGTACTGCTATCACAAGGGGGGGGAATCGGGTGGCATTGGGAACATGTTACACCCTAACAGAACATGTAACACATTCCCAAAGCTGAACGTATCCTTTACAGTAGAACTAATGTTTTTCATTTTGGATAGTATAAGGGAGGGTTGTAACCCCTGTAAGTTTTTTTTTTTTTTTTTTTTTTTTTTTTTTTTTTTTTTTGCCATCTGTGTCCTATTGGGGAGATTTCCTTTCACTTCCTGTCCCATAGCTAAACAGGAAGTGAGAGGAAATCCCTCCAAATTAAGGGAATTCCTTGAGAATCCCCAGGTCACCAGAACTAGTGTCCTGACTGGAGGATTTCCCTTCTATTACTTTTCGGGGACAACCATTGGCTGCTGGGGATGTCAATCACCAGGTCCCCGTCGGCACTCTGTGATCGTCGGCAGGGCTGAAAGGGGAGAAATCTGTAAACATAGGTCTGTCGCCTGTCAGCTTGGATGCACTGCTTTGTGTATCTGCATAGCATGTCTTCCTAGTGAAACAGAGCACAGTTAACCCTTTGATTGCCTCAGATGTTAACCCCTTCCTGCCCGGTGCCATTAGTACAGTGTCAGTGCTTTTTATTAGTACTGATCACTGTATTGGTGTTACTTGGGGGTGGCAGTGCGGCAGTTCCCCCCCAGTGTCAGAATGATCACCGCAGCCAGCTATAAGTCGCTGATCACATCCATTACTAGTATAAAAAAAATAAAATTGGATGGTGCTTCCCTGACTTTCTACACTGGGATCACACAAGAGCGGTGGGGGAAACTGAGTGTGGTTTGGACCGGAAACCACAACACGTTCCTGTTCAAATGGCCTGCGATTCTTTGTAGTGCGACTTGTGCCCATTCATTTTGTATGGGCTGAAATCACACTGCGAAGGTATTGGGAGCATTAGCACAAGTGTTTGGTAATGACACGGATTCCAGTATTGGTGCATCCCGGCTCCTATGCAGGATTGTGGTGCTGGGTCATGTCACCTGTATGGTGCTCTGTATAACTAACCATGTTCTTTCATCTCTCCAGGAAGACAAGATCATCGCTCTGATCAAAGCTGCAGGAGTCAGTGTGGAGCCTTTCTGGCCCAGCCTGTTTGCCAAGGTACTTCTCGTTCTTGTACATAGTCTGAAAAAAGACAAAAATCCATCCAGTTCAACCATTAAAAAAAAAAAATATATAATCCTACACCCACAGTTGATCCAGAGAAAAGCAAAAAACCCAGCAAAGCATGATCCAATTTGCTCCTGCAGGGAAAACAATTCCTTCCTGATCCCCTGAGAGGCAATCGGATATTCCCTGGATCAACTTTACCTATAAATGTTATATCCAGTTATATTCTGTGTATCCAAGAAACAATCCAGGACTTTCCTACAGCAATCCACTGAGCTGGCCACAACCATGTTTAAAAATAAAAAAAAGTTACCTTTCTGAAAATACCAGTTTTCTGAACCGTAAGTCACTGAACCATTCATCAGATCAGATTTGCTCGTACTTCAATATTTTTGCAGTCTATGTACATAATAATCTGACAGTGGGGGGGGGGGGGGAGACGTGTGACTTGTGACTTTGCTGTCTGGGTCCCTGCTGGGGGGAGCCTTTTGTTTAGGCCATGTTGCTTACATGGGAATGTGTTGGCATCTAACAAAACCTTAGTACATTGAGAGGTCTGGATCCTCTGCTAGGATTTTTTTTCTCTGTAGCCATCCAGCCTTCGCTTTTTATTTTGGGCGCACTATAGGAAGTAAGGTGATCTCCCCAGAAAGGACACAACAATAACCCTGCACCCCAGAAAAGTCTTGGTTGGGTTTCATTTTGTTAGTGGCTCTGAAGTGTTAAATGGACTTTAAATCCCCTCCCATTGCTCAGTGCTAAAATATTCATGACCCAGCCCTGGATGATGCAGAAAATATATACCGAGCAGAAAAGGCCAATTGTATAGTTGTACTGCTTATAACAGATAATGGGGAAGTATAGTTGTACTGCTTATAACAGATAATGGGGAAGTATAGTTGTATTGCTTATAATAGATAATGGGGAAGTATAGTTGTATTGCTTATAACAGATAATGGGAAGTATAGTTGTATTGCTTATAACAGATAATGGGAAGTATAGTTGTATTGCTTATAACAGATAATGGGGAAGTATAGTTGTATTGCTTGTAACAGATAATGGGAAGTATAGTTGTATTGCTTATAACAGATAATGGGAAGTATAGTTGTATTGCTTGTAACAGATAATGGGGAAGTATAGTTGTATTGCTTACAACAGATAATGGGGAAGTATAGTTGTATTGCTTACAACAGATAATGGGGAAGTATAGTTGTATTGCTTACAACAGATAATGGGGAAGTATAGTTGTATTGCTTACAACAGATAATGGGGAAGTATAGTTGTATTGCTTACAACAGATAATGGGGAAGTATAGTTGTATTGCTTACAACAGATAATGGGGAAGTATAGTTGTATTGCTTACAACAGATAATGGGGAAGTATAGTTGTATTGCTTACAACAGATAATGGGGAAGTATAGTTGTATTGCTTACAACAGATAATGGGGAAGTATAGTTGTATTGCTTACAACAGATAATGGGGAAGTATAGTTGTATTGCTTACAACAGATAATGGGGAAGTATAGTTGTATTGCTTACAACAGATAATGGGGAAGTATAGTTGTATTGCTTACAACAGATAATGGGGAAGTATAGTTGTATTGCTTACAACAGATAATGGGGAAGTATAGTTGTATTGCTTACAACAGATAATGGGGAAGTATAGTTGTATTGCTTACAACAGATAATGGGGAAGTATAGTTGTATTGCTTACAACAGATAATGGGGAAGTATAGTTGTATTGCTTACAACAGATAATGGGGAAGTATAGTTGTATTGCTTACAACAGATAATGGGGAAGTATAGTTGTATTGCTTACAACAGATAATGGGGAAGTATAGTTGTATTGCTTACAACAGATAATGGGGAAGTATAGTTGTATTGCTTACAACAGATAATGGGGAAGTATAGTTGTATTGCTTTTAACAGATAATGGGAAGTGATGCCGTATAAATGAATAGGCAGCTCACCGAATGTGAATCGCCATCTTTGATTTTTTTCTTATCCAGTGAGCTTTTTTGAAAGTAGTGCAAAATCACAAAGCCAGACAGGACATCGCTTTACATTGGTGCTGGGGAGGGTCTAGTAGTGAAGCAATGTTAGTTTTTACAGAACTTGCAATAAAGCTTGTTGTGCGTAAAGAAAAAAGTGCATCCTGTTGGCATCTGACTACTGCGGGAAGGAACAGATCCCAGGTGGAATGCAGCCAATGGATGATCTTGAAGTGGGACTTTGTATGCATTCTTTAACCTGATACTTGAAAAGTCGGTGCAACAGATGACAGGCGGTACCGATCATATGCAGAATACAGTCCCAGTGCATGGTGGTACAGGACCTGAAGATGCAGACTGACCCCGGGGGAGGGATTGGCTGCAGTGTTCAGGGGACACAGACCCTGTTGGGTGAATGCTGTTGTTTGGCAGACTCTTTAGTTGTGTATTTCATTGACATTTTCTCTTCTCTCTGCAGGCTCTCTCCAATGTGAACATTGGCGGTCTGATCTGCAATGTGGGAGCCGGTGGTGGAGCCCCTGCTGCTGGTGCTGCCCCTGCCGCTCCTGCAGCTGGTGGTGGAGCTGCTCCAGGTAAGGGATTGCGGTGACTGGCAGTGTGGAATGGCGTCTGCTACCTAACTTCAGATCAAAACTCCAGCTTTGTTAAGCCCTTCACGCCGGCGCCTCCCTGCCCTTTAAGGGTTTCAGGAGACGGGGCAGGGCTGTGACATGCTGTCACATGATCGGGAAAGGTCCCGATTGAAAGAGGAGATGGGGACCTTTCCGTGAGTACCAGGCGTGTGTGCTGGGAGCGTGCAGGGCGCGCGGCCTTCGCACATGTTTTTTTTTTTTAATAGAACGCAAATGTGCGGCTGCTCGGCGTCTAGGCCCAGAGGCTGGGAGGACACACATTTGCTTTCGGCTGGCGTGAAGAGATTACTCCCTGTCCAAGACTATAGCTGGCAAAATCTCTTCATACCCTAACCTGCTTCTGTCATCCAGATACAGAGAGCGGCCACTTCAGTGCATCTTTATGGTCTTTCTTAATCGTTTTAAAGGATGAGTTCACTTTCTGGGCAAAAATAATTAATTTTTTTTTTGCAGGTAAAAACAATGTGCAGTTACTTTGTCCAAAGGAGCCTGGAAAGCATTGCACCAACGATCAGCGGATCACGGGTGCCATGCAGGTCTCCTGCAGACCTGTCAGAATATCTGCTTGCCACATGGAATGTACAGTCATGCAGATCTTCTGAGAGGAAGCTTCAATGAACTACCACGGCGCTCCACAGCACTTTGGTAGTTCATTGAAAACTACAAACCCACAGCCGCTAAGGATGCTGGGACTTGCAGTTCATTTATTCACAGAAGTCTGCAAAAGAATGATGCGGCTGTGTGGGCGGAGCCCTGATCGGCCATGCTGTTTTCAAATTTGACAGATAGTACAGGGAGCCTTCTCATCTGTTTAGTGGGAGGGGGGGGGGAAACTTCTCCCAATATCTGTCAGAAGGAAGGGGGGCGGCAGGCTATGGGAACATGTTACATAAGTGCAGTGTTTCTCAACTCCAGTCCTCATGGACTCCCAACAGGTCATGTTTTCAGGATTTCCCTCAGATGAAACAGCTGTGGTAATTACTAAGGCAGTGAAACTGATCAAATCACCTGTGCAAAATAATGGAAATCCTGAAAACATGACCTGTTGGGGGTCCATGAGGACTGGAGTTAAGAAACACTGCATAAGTGGAACATGTTCTAAAGGTGAACTTGCCCTTTAACCTCTTGGCGCCGGCTGCACGCAGTGTGCGGCCTCCCGGCGTATGGGCCTTGACGACGAGCAGCCACACAATTGTGTGCAATTAAGAAAAACGTGTGCTGAGTGCGCTCCCAGCACTCATGGGAAGCGATCGGGACCTTTCCCGATCATGTGACCACAAATCATGCTGGTCACATGACCCTAAAGCCCCACCTCCAAAAACCCTTAAAGGGCAGGGAGGAGCCGGCTCCAAGGGGTTAAACACTGAGGATCGAACCGTAATCACATCATCTGTCTATATAGAACACTGCCCAGCCACCCCCTCATGCCAAATATCTCATTACAAGAAGTGTGCTGCAAACCTGTGGAGACTCTCTGGTGTCTGATTTGGTTTCAGGCTCTGTGCAGATCGTTGAGAGCCGATTACAGAAACTAATGTGATTGCTGGTGTAAGGAGCAGACCTGTATTTTGGGCTGTTTACATGAAATCCTGGCTAAAGATGGCCACACACTTGTAGATTTTTGGATGAGAATATTCGTAAGAAAATTCTTTGAACATTCGCTGAATGGATGAATGTCGCTTGAAAATTGACTTTTGTTTTTAACATTAGAGTTTAAAATGAATGTAATTTCTGAACGATAACCACATACACCGGCCGAAAGTTTGTTTGATCGAGTTTTCCTTCCCACCCCTTCAAATTTTCCTGTCACTGTAGTCGAAAACAAACATCGATTTGACCCCCCCACTAATGATTAGAAAATCAAACGAATATTCCTGAAATTAACCTCTTCACGCCGGTTGAATGCAAATGTCCGGCCCATGGGCTTAGACGCTGAGCGGCCGCACATTTGCGTTCTATTAAGAAAAAAACGTGCTGAGAGCGTGCGCCCTGCACTCTCCCAGCACACGTATCTGGTACTCACGGAAAGGTCCCGATCTCCTCTTTCGATCGGGACCTTTCCCGATTATGTGATGACGCGTCACGGCGGTCACATGATCCCTAAATCCCATCCCGACTTCTGAAACTCTTAAAGGGCCAGGAGGCGCCGACGTGAAGGGGTTAAAATCTATACTTGTATGGCCAGCCTTGCCCTTTGTGAATGTAAACAGCTGGGATAGGACCTTCTGGGTTTTGTTCAGATGTTTGCATTCAGTTGTATCTTTAGCTGGAAATGTAGAGTGCCGGGACCCCACTGATCTGCTTCTAAACTGCTGCCTCCCAGACTCCTGATTACAGAAATTGCATGAAGCTCCTCTATTTAGAGTGGGCTGGGTGGGTGACTTGCTGAGGTTAACTTTTTTTTTTTTCCTTTTCAGCTGAAGAGAAGAAAAAGGAGGAAGAGAAGAAGGAAGAGTCTGAGGAGTCTGATGACGACATGGGCTTCGGTCTCTTCGACTAAAACTTTTTCTATTTGTAATAAAGATAACTGGCTTCAGTCCAACCTGCTCAGCTTTACTTTTTATTGTACACGTCTTTTTAGATCCAGCTTTGGAACCTATACAACCTCCAAACCAATGGTAGAGGGCTCAGTTTAATGTAGAAGGGATTAACGTGTGTGTATGTATCCGTGCACCAAAAACATGACAATTGATGGGACATCAAACTACACGCCACTTAAGATGCTTTTAAAAATACACTGGTTAAAAAGTTCAATTTTTTTTTTATGAGCGGAGTCTAGTTTCAAGTTGGTGAAGCTCCTGGGATATCGATCTGGTCAGGTAGGTAGCAGAGGGGGTTGTTCATCAGTTTCAGCTGCTTTGGTTTTAATGAAATTGACAGGTGCACTAGATGGAGGGCAAGTGGTTATATTTTTTCCCTGACATGTTATAACTTTCACTTGGTTATAGAAGTTGCACTTCTAAATACTGTACAGCAGGGAAAAACAAATGTCTTAATTTCAGGCTGCAAAGCAACAAAATGATTATTTTCAAAGTGGGGGGGGGGGGGTGATTCTGTTCTATACCCACTAATTATATTGGTTCAAGCTGGACCAGTGTAGATGTGTAAAGTATCCTTGCCTGGAACTCATTAACTCCTTGATGCTGACGTAACACAAATATGCAGCCCATAGAACTGGGCTTTTTTCTGTGGGGCTGCATATTTGCGTACCTGTCTTTCTGGTGGGAGTGTGTCGCACAGCGCACTCCAAGCACAAAGACCACGGTGTCACAGAGCCAAGAGTCTTGCTCTGACGATTGGACCCAGGACTCCTGATTCCAGGTCACATGATCGCTGTGATGGCCTCTGATTGGCTATCGCAGTGATCTGTCACTGTACAGCCTGGCCCCCTTGTTTTATTTTTTTTTCTTTCTCTATGGATGGAGGAGTGGTATACATTGTATCTCTAACTCCTGGCATAGAGGGGACAAAAAAAGATAAATAAAAAAAAAAAAAAAAAAATCCTAGACCAAGGTTTGATCTAGTTCAGTGCTGGGGTAAGTGTTTAGGTCAGGGTCAAAGGTCAGGATTTAAAAAAAATTGCTATTTATTTATTACAGGTACTTTAATAGCGCCATCATTTTACACAGCACTTTACATATATATTGTACATTCACATCAGTCCCTAACCCTCAAGGGGCGTACAATCTAAGGTCCCCAACTCACATTCATACATACACATACTAGGGACAATTTAGACAGGAGCCAAGTCATCTACCAGCATGTCTTTGGAGTGTGGGAGGAAACCGGAGTACCTGGAGAAAATTCACGCAGGCACAAGGAGAACATGGAAACTCCAGGCAGGTGGTGCAGTGGTTGGGATTCAAACCAATGACCCCAGTAGTGCCAGGTGGAAGTGCTAACCATTTAGCCACTGTGTTGCCCAGTGTCCTTGTGTTTTAGGTTAAAAAAAAGAGCACACGATTGTTTCTGGGCTGTACTCGGGTATAAATAACACACATATGATATTGCGATCGTCAAGAGCTGTGACATTTATTTTTGCTCTTTTGGTGGTAGGTTATGGTAGTAACAAGAAACACAGCTAATTTAAAAAAAAAAAAAAATTTTATTCTTTTGGGCCAGTTTTTCTTTGATGATAAAAAAAAAAACTCAGGACCTATCCATTACCATTTACCAACGAATAAAAGCCCAATGTGTCCTGAAAAAAAAAGCAGTATACTCCACCCAGATGTAAAGCAGTTGTGATGATATGGATGAGGTAACTAACACATGTCAACGTTACAAAATTGTGCTTGGGCATTAGATTTGTTTTACTCTTAGGCATGAAGGGGTTAATATCCCATTTATTTCTTAACTGGAATACAGAGGGTCCTCTGACTGATCTAATGTGTACAACGATCATTCTTTGAGCTAATGTTGGGTGTTGTAGGAAAATGATTTGGTAATGTCATCTAACCTGCTTACAGACATGGGGTGAGTTTGGCCTAGCAGGGGTAGGCAACCTGAGAGCCGCAGGACTACAAGTTCCATCATGCCTCTGCAAGTCATAGTTGTAACTCAGTTTTGTAATCTTTGCAATGCCTCATGGGAAATGTAGTTCCACAACAGCTAGAGAGCCGCAGGTTGCCTACCCCTGGCCTAGTCTACAATAGAGCCATCAATCACACAGGAACTGTTATACATTCTTTGAATATTGTTAGTAAACATCTAGGCTGACAACATGAAGGAATAATGAGAAAAAAGTGAATTATGTGCCAAAATGTGTTCTATCGTGAAATGGCTTCAGCCCATGTGACCTAATACTTGTCCCAATATTTTGGCACATCAGTTCATCACTAAGATTGTTGTGTATCTGCACCGCAGCCGCTGTCCAAGCTCCATGGAATCCACTTTGAAGCACGCAGATAGGAGCCTCGCAGTATGCCTCTTCTGTTAGCAGCATTGTTTGAATATCCCAACCCCAGGCCATAGTCTGAGCTTGAAATCAGCTTGTTCTAAGAGTGACACCATGAATACCCTGAGGGCCCATTCACACTAGAAACTGCACATTTACTCTGCATTGATGCACATTTGACTTGTGGTTTTTTTTTTTGTATGTGCATTTGTATGAATTTGTCTTAAGCTTGCATTTCCTTTTGAGATTACTTTCTTTGGCTTTTTATGTGCAATGTGTTGCAGTACACTTGTGCCTTTGCCCATATTGCTGTGCAGAAAAATGCAGCTTGCTGTACTTACCCCTGCACTAGTGTGAACTATGCCCATAGGGTATCTTGGATTTTGGACTGTCTCTGCAGTTGGAGTGTAGGCAAAAATGCATCCCACTGATTCTGGTGTGAAGAGGCCCTGAAGCTCAACTGCTGCCAAATGGATTAATATACAGGCGTACCTCAGGTAACAATTTTTGGTCTATGAATGAAAATGGTTAGCACCTTTGTTGTTAACTTTTACCTACCTGTTTCCGCAAGTGATGTATAGACATTTGTACTGTGACCCTCATTATTATTATTATTATTATACAGTATTTATAAAGCGCCAATAGTTCGCTCAGCGCTGTACATTACAAAGGGGGACAGAACATGTGACAGAACAATACCAATACAATGCAAAACATGAGGGGATCGAGGGCCCTGCTCTTTCAAGCTTACAATCTCATTCATTTTTTTCTTTTTTATTTATTGCCACTTCAATGTTCAGCGTACATTAGCAATGTCTGTTTGTTCCATTCTGATTTGTTAAAATTGTTTGAACAAGAAAATGGATAGCACCTCCGCCTGGCAGTACTAGGGATCGTTGGGTCAAATCCCCAGCTATGGCACCACCTGCCTGGAGTTTGCATGTTCTCCCTGTGCCTGCATGGGTTTCCTCTGGGTACTCCAGTTTCCTCCCACACTCCAAAGACATGCTGGTAGGTTAATTGGCTCCTGTCTACATTGTCCCTAGTATGTATGAATGTGAGTTAGGGACCTTAGATTGTACACCTCTTGAGGGTTAGGGACCGATGTGAATGTACAATAAAGTGCTGTGTAAATTGACAGCACTATCAAAGTACCTGAAATAAAATAAAGCCGTGGTTTACAAATTTGTTTTTGCAATACGAACAGATGAATTGGTTTTCAATGCATGTACAAATATTTTTTTTTTTATCATGTTCCTGTATAGTATTTATGCCTTTAAAGTGCACTTTATAGAGTTTTGATAAGTTGTTTTTTTCACTTTTATCTGACCTCCAGCACAAATTAATTTTGTTTTCAGTGCATTCCTATGGGAAACCACATTTTAGTTTACAAATTTTTCACAATATGAAAAGTCCTGTAGCACGCATTAAATTCATAAACCAAGGTACAGATAATCTAAATATTGTTGATTTACCTTCCAAAATAATTTGCATTTCTGTCCATCTTTCCATAAGTTACACAGCTCCACCACATAGCATAGCCATTCCTGGCAATGAAAGGGGCCTGATCTATTCCTGATGCAGTTTCACTTGCACTTACAGCTCTCCTTCCCACAGCAACCCTATTGCCTGGAGAGTGACAGACAAGCTCATCAATGTGCTGCTGCTCTTTTCACTTAGTTTGTTCCTATCCGTGGGCTCTTTGCAGTGAAACACACCTGATTGACTACTTGTGTTGCTTCTCCCACTCTGAGCTTGGCTATTCAAGGACTTCAAGTCAGAGTCAAATTTGGGTATTTTACACAGTTTGTTAATAAATTCACTCATTAAATCCAGAGACCTGTAATATTTGTATCTTATACAGGCATACCTCGGTTTACGAATTTAATGCGTTCTGTGGGACTTTTCGTATTGAAAAAAATTCATAAACCAAAATGCAGTTTCCCTTAGGAATGCATTTAAAACCAATTAATCTGTTCTGGAGGTCAGAAAAAAGTAAAAAAAAAAGTTATCTGTTCAAAACTTTATATAGTGCACTTTAAAAGGCATAAATACTGTACAGGGACATTATTGAAAAAAATCTGTAAATGCAATGAAAACCAATTAATTTGTTTCAGAAGTCAGAAAAAAGTCTTATCTGTTCAAAATTTTTTATATAATGCACTTTAAAGGCATAAATACTGTATAGGGACATGATAAAAAAAAAATTGTAAATACATTGAAAACCAATTAATCTGTACATATTGCGAAAAAAAGATTTGTAAACTGAGGCATTATTTTCAATGGATTTTCATTCGTAAACCAAAAATTGTGTCAACCGAGACACTCCTGGCAAATACAGGCGTACAGCTTTTTTTTTTTTTTTTTTAATCCCTGTAGATAAAGGACATAATGAAATTGAATACATTGGCAGGTAAAGTATAAACCCTAAATAAAGATGAGCTGCCAAAACTTATAAAAGTGATCCGGTAATGTATTAGAAAATAAAAAAATCTCTGCAAAAGAAAAACATGAATACTCAGTTTAAGAGTTGCGGCCTTCTGGAGGCTCTTCACATTTACCCCTTCCAGGGGCAGGATGCCTGCATCTCCTGCTGCATTGTGTGGTTCCATAAGTAAGCCTCTACCTGCAGGAAACTCGTGACATAGAGACCAGTGGGAATAATCCCAGTAGAGGACCTGATATTGATGGATGTGAAGATTCTTCATCAGCGGTAGCAAAAATGGACAACAAAACAGGTAAGTGTGATCTGTTCTGTAGGGTGCATTTTGTGGCAACAGAGTCGCTTTCAAGCAGATGTTTCCAATCTCAGTCCCCAAGCAATCCCAACAGGTCATGTTTTCTGGATTTTGTTCCCCTTACATGGGTGCTTTAAATGTCATTGGTGTGGTAGACTACCTTTTATATAAGAAATTCCCAAAACATGGCCGGTTCAGGGTACTTGAGGACTGAGGTTGGGAACCAATGCTTTTAATCAGGAGTCTTTAAACTACGGCCCATTGCAAGATTTTATCCGGCCCCCAGCTAGGGTAAGTGGTGTAGCCTCAATGTGCACAGGTTGGGGAGTAAAACAGGCTGTCTACGATCTCCAACTACATCCCCTTCTACCTCCAAATCACCTGGACTCTGATGGGAAAACTGATGTAAGGGGAGAGACTTTAATGGGGACCCAGATGTAAGGGGGAAACCCTGAGGGGGATTCTAATGTAAGGGGAACTCTGATGGGTTTTTTTCCCCCGCAAATATATATTAAATATACCATGTGGTCCTCATACTGAAAGGTTTGGAGACCCCTACTTTAAAGGATAAGTACACTATAAAGTGCATTTTTCCTTTTTGATCCCCTTCTCTTGACCCAATCAAACCCACCCATCCCTTTTCACAGATGCATACTTACCTCGATCTGATGGCTACGGTTCTGCTGTTTGTTTACAATAAACAGTGCAAGTCTTCACTGTCCTAGCTATGCCTGTGCATGGGTCTAAGGGGCTACACCCCAAGGCCAGAGAGTTTACCAAAGATTTAAATGGGGCTGTGTCCTGAGGCTAGAGACAGACCTGAAGAGGTCTGAGGAGCTGTGTCCCGAGGTCAGAGACAATCTCAAATAATTCTTTGGGGCTGTGTCCTGAGGTTAGAGACGATCCCAAGGAAGTCGATGAGGCTGTGTCTTGAGGCCTGAGACAGACCTGAAGAAGTCTACAGAGCTGTGTCCCAAGGTCAGTGACTCTCCTAAAGAAGACTATGAGGCTGTATCCTGAGGCCAGACCTGAAGAAGTCTATAAAGCTGTGTCCAGAGGTCAGAGAAGCTCTCAAAGAAGTCTATGAGGCTGTGTCCTGAGGCCTGAGACAGACCTGAAGAAGTCTAGAGAGCTGTGTCCTGAGGTCAGGGAAGCTCTCCAAGAAGTCTATGAGGCTGAGGCCTGAGACAGACCTGAAGAAGTCTACGGAGCTGTGTCCTGAGGCCAGTGACGCTCCTAAAGAAGTCTATGAGGCTGTGTCCTGAGACAGACCTGAAGAAGTCTACAGAGCTGTGTCCCGAGGTCAGAGAAGCTCTCAAAGAAGTCTATGAGGCTATGTCCTGAGGCCTGAGACAGACCTGAAGAAGTCTAGAGAGCTGTGTCCCGAGGTCAGAGAAGCTCTCAAAGAAGTCTATGAGGCTGTGTCCTGAGGCAGACCTGAAGAAGTCTACAGAGCTGTGTCCCAAGGTCAGTGATGCTCCTAAAGAAGTCTATGAGGCTGTATCCTGAGGCCTGAAACAGACCTGAAGAAGTCTACAGAGCTGTGTCCCAAGGTCAGAGAAGCTCTCAAAGAAGTCTATGAGGCTGTGTCCTGTAAAAGTCTATGGAGCTGTAATTTGCAGGCGCTGCCAGGACGTTGAAGACTTACTGCATTGAATGCACAAACAACGGAGCCACAGCTGTCTCATCAAGGTAAGCATGCATCTGTGGAGAGGGAGTGTGGGTTAGGTCAGGTCAGGGGAAGGGGGCAGGAAGGATAAATTCACTTATTTTTTTAACATGGTGAGGAAGCCAGGATCTCTTTTTATCGCTTTGTGTCTACAGGGATATGCTCCATCACCAGTCTTGAGTACAGGAAATGAAGGAAAATCTCCCCAGTGTGGACACCGACATAAAGGCCTGTAGCATTCCAACCCTTCCACAAACTATTCTAGTAACTTCGCGCTGATTCATTTTTACCCAAGCTTGTTCAATAAATCAATGCCAAGGTGTGAACAGTAAATTCTGGTTGCTCACGGGTTACGGTATTCTGCTCTTTAAATGAAGAGCCGTTAATAATAGCATCTGCAAACACAACTCCAAGGAAACCAGCAATATATTCAAATCCTTTAATAACTGAATGATCTTTAAGAGCTTATCGATTTCCCAGATGCTCCACTATTCACACTGATCCGGAGGGTCAAGTCTTTATCTTTTTCTGCTGAAACCATTAAGGAAACAAGTTGTCTATTCCAGCGATTGTTGTTTTTTTTTTTTTTTTAACAAACCGCCTAATTCTTTAATAGCCGAAATGCTCTGTACGAGTTCTTTATATTCTTCCTGAGAATCAATTCTATTCCCCTGGCAAACCCGCGGGAGGGAATAGGTCTTATAGCATGGTCGTGGTCTGATAATTTATTAGGGTAGTAAAGCTGTGACAAAAACAAAACAAAACGAAAAACAAAACATGGGATGGAACAGGCAAGACAGTGCACAAGAAAGCTGCATTTAAAATGTTAGCACAGCCTTAAGATTTATTTATAAATTACAGATATATATATATATTTATAAAAAAATGGGAATATTTAATGGCTCTGGATCTTTCTACACCAGGCACGGAGAACCCTGTCTTTTTGAGGAAGCACAAGTTCCAGCATGGCCTGTCAGCCTTTAGGCATGCTGGGAGTTGTGGATCCTCAGGCGGAGGGTTACCGATCATCCATGCCCGTCTTATACGCACGTTTTTTGTGAGTTAGCAGCGCGCGTTTATATAAAAACACAAAAAAAAAAAAAAAACAAAAAACAAAAATCCACCTCCTAAAGAAAAAAAAAAAACTGGCACTTTATGCTGGTGGAGGGGAAAATTAAAAAAAAAAAAAAGGAAAAAAAAAAGGAAAAAGAAATGTAAGACATACAGGATTCACACTGAGTGTTCGATCAAAGGTTTCACACATCCACAGGGGTGAAAAATAAAAGGGACTGAACAGCAACGATCCATCTGAAGTCTCAATAGATTAAGTCTTGAAAATAGAACTTCTTTGTAGCATACTGGACAGCAGAAATGTAAAAAAAAAAAGAAAAAAAAAAAAAGAAAAAAGAAAACCCAGAACAGGAAGATATTCTAGCTGCAGCAGCCGCCGGGATTGACGGATGCTGTGGATTTTTACGGATATCGCCGAGCCTTATCCTCCGCTGATCTGCACCTGGACTCTGGTCATTCTCGATCCAGCAAAGTCCTGTGCCAACGTTCCTCCCGGTGACTGACACATACAGAGACCCGCGGCAGCGGCACCCTCAGCCCTTGACAGCTGTGACGGAAAGAGGTTGAAACTGCGCGTGGCGCCAACTGGCGCGTTTCCTGCCCCGGAGGCATGGCCGCCTGCTGACAGCGAGGCTGCTGGTGGAAGGCTAGACATGATCCCAAAAGGAAAACGTGTTAGACAGAGGCGTTAACAGGAGTCTGTGCTCAAATGCTTAGTGTGGCCGCGACTGCGCGATCATTTTTAGCCGGGCCTGGTCAATGACGTCTAGCAAGTTCTTGGCGTCCACGGCCAGTGCATGTGCGGCGGTTAGCATCTGCTTTTTGTACTCCTGCTGGAGGCTGGTCATGACGTACTGCTGTGCCAGCTTCATTTTGTTGATGAGCTCTGCCAGGTCAGAGTTGAGCAGCTTCTGTGCCATTTCAATCTGAAAGCCAAAAAAACAGTGCGAGTGAATCAAAGTGAATTTCTACAAAAAAAAAAGATAAACTAAGGGGGATATTTGTGGAAAAAAAAAATTCCTCCAGGACTAAAGTTCCACTTTAAATAGTTTGTGCAGCTTATTAGGTCAGAAAAAGTTAAAAAAGCTGGAAATGTTATTTCTGAGTTAAATATGTGTTTGTTGCAAATATTATTAAAGCATGTATCAGAGTGCATATATACATAACACACACATATATATATATATATATATATATATATATACATACACACATACATACACACACACACACATATGTATATATATACATACACACACACACACATATATATATATATACATACATACACACACACACAGATATATATATATATATATACACACACACATACACATATACATATATATATATATATATACACACATATATACACACACACACACAAAAAGTAACATAAATACAATTTTATATATATATATATATATATATATATATAAATAATTGTATTTATTTGACATTTTCTTTGTGTGTGTATGTATATACAGTCATGGCCGAAATTGTTGGCACCCTTGATATTTCTCCAGGAAATCATGTATTTCTCACGAAACGTATTGCATTAACACATGTTTTGCTATACACATGTTTATTCCCTTTGTGTGTATTGGGACAAAACAAAAAAAGGGAGGAAAGAAAGCAAATTCGACATAATGTCACACAAACCTCCAAAAATGGGCTGGACAAAAGTATTGGCACCCTTTCACAACTGCGGATAAATAAGAATGTTACAAGCATGTGATGCTCCTGTAAACTCACCTGGGGCAAGTAACAGGTGTGGGCAATATAGAAATCACACCTGAAAGCAGATAAAAAGGAGAGACGTTCACTTAACCTTTGCATTGTGTGTCTGTCTGTGCCACACTAAGCATGGACAACAGAAAGAGGAGACGAGAACTGTCTGAGGACCTGAGAACCAAAATTGTGGCAAAATATCAACAATCTCAAGGTTACAAGTCCATCTCCAGAGAACTAGATTTGCCTTTGTCCACAGTGCGCAACATTATCAAGAAGTTTGCAACCCATGGCACTGTAGCTAATCTCCCTGGTCGTGGACGGATGAGGAAAATTGATGAAAGATTGCAACGCAGAATAGTCCGGATGGTGGATAAGCAGCCCCAAACATGTTCCAAAGACATTCAAGCTGTCCTGCAGGCTCAGGGAGCATCAGTGTCAGCGCGAACTATCCGTCGACATTTAAATGAAATGAAACGCTATGGCAGGAGACCCAGGAGGACCCCACTGCTGACACAGAGACATAAAAAAGCAAGACTACAGTTTGCCAAAATGTACTTGAGTAAGCCAAAAGCCTTCTGGGAAAACGTCTTGTGGACAGATGAGACCAAGATAGAGCTTTTCGGTAAAGCACATCATTCTACTGTTTACCGAAAACGGAATGAGGCCTACAAAGAACAAAACACAGTACCTACGGTAAAATATGGTGGAGGTTCAATGATGTTTTGGGGTTGTTTTGCTGCCTCTGGCACTGGGTGCCTTGACTGTGTGCAAGGCATCATGAAATCTGAGGATTACCAAAGGATTTTGGGTCGCACTGTAGGGCCCAGTGTCAGAAAGCTGGGTTTGCGTCCAAGATCCTGGGTCTTCCAGCAGGACAATGACCCCAAACATACGTCAAAAAGCACTCAGAAATGGATGGCAAAGAAGCGCTGGAGAGTTCTGAAGTGGCCAGCAATGAGCCCAGATCTAAATCCCATTGAACACCTGTGGAGAGATCTTAAAATTGCTGTTGGGAAAAGGTGTCCTTCCAATAAGAGAGACCTGGAGCTGTTTGCAAAGGAAGAGTGGTCCAAAATTCCGGGTGAGAGGTGTCAGAAGCTTATTGATGGTTATAGGAAGCGACTGATTTCAGTTATGTTTTCCAAAGGGTGTGCAACCAAATATTAAGTTAAGGGTGCCAATACTTTTGTCCAGCCCATTTTTGGGGTTTTGTGTGACATTATGTCATATTTGCTTTTCTGCCTCTGTTTTATATTTGTTCCAATACATACAAAGGGAATAAACATGTGTATAGCAAAACATGTGTTAATGCAATACCTTTTTTGTGTGAAATACTTGATTTTCAGGAAAAATATCAAGGGTGCCAACAATTTCGGCCATGACTGTATAAAAAAATGTTTTGGTATCCGTGACCATTGTTACTGTGACAATTGTCTGAGAGGATTTCCCTCACTTCCAGTTGTGTCTCTGGGACAGGAAGCAAAGGAAAATCTCCCTAACGGTTGCAGACATTGTGACAAATTTTACATATTTCCTACTCTATCTCCCCACAAAGAAAAAAAATTTCAGCTTTTATATTCTTTGGACCACTACAGCTCTCATTCCTTCAACAGTTTACAGACCAAACCAGGGCCAAGGACTATTTATTTGGCAATAACAATAGTTCTACTATTAATAAAAATAATACAGTTTATTCTACAATATTGTGCCATGTTGCCGGTTTGAATCCTAACCACATTTACCTGCTTTTTTGTAGCTAAATTCTTGAGATTTTTTTGCCAACTATTATGTATCTCATTTCTGAAGTTGCATACTAGTTGACTACATGCTAGCACTGCCTGATAATTATCTCCCGGTATTGTTCCCATAAAAATCTCCAGCTAAAAATACATTTAAAAAAAATAAAATGAAAGAAAAAAAAATAGTAATTGTAAAAAAAACAACCAAAAAAAAAACTACGACAGAATTAAAAATAGCTAAGAGGATAAGGGGAAGAAGGAGCAAATTAGAGATGATTAGGGTTAATAGGAAGAATAAAATCTGACCTCTTAGTATTCCCCCCAGCCCGTGCCCCCTCCCCTGACTTCTCCATCAAGATCAATAACACAATCATCAGTCCCTCCCCTCATGCCAGGGTACTAAGTGTAATCCTAGACTCCCATCTGTCCTTTCAGCCCCAAATCCAATCACTGTCCAAATCTTGTAGACTTCACCTCCGCAACATCTCCAAGATACACCCGTTCCTAACCTCGGAAACTACTAAGCAACTTATTCACTCCCTGGTTATATCTCACCTTGACTATTGTAACTCCCTCCTCATTGGCCGACCTCATCGCAGGCTATCCCCTCTTCAGTCTATCATGAATGCTGCTGCCAGACTCATCCACCTTACTAACCGTTCTGTATCTGCCACCCCTCTCTGCCAATCCCTCCACTGGCCTCCACTCAGTGTCCTCCATCCCTCTCTGCCAATCCCTCCACTGGCCTCCACTCAGTGTCCTCCATCCCTCTCTGCCAATCCCTCCACTGGCTTCCAATTGCCCAATGGATAAAATTCAAAACATTAACAATACCATATAAAGCCATTTATAACTGTGCCCCAAATTACATCACCGATCTTGTCTCTAAATATCACCCAAACCGTCCTTGCAAGACGACCTACTCTCTAGCTCCCTTTTCTCCTCCTCCCATGCTCGTCTCCAGGACTTTTCCAGAGCTTCCCCCATCCTCTGGAACTCTCTACCCCAATTAGACTATCACCTACTCTGCTCACTTTTAGGCATTCTCTGAAAACCTCTCTCTTCAGGGAAGCCTATCCTGCCCTCAGCTAATACTGGAATCCTCTACTCTTCCAACCAGTCCATCCCCCACAGTTACTACCTTTTGTACCACTAGCCCCTCCCTCCTAGATTGTAAGCTCCTATCCCTCTTGTATTGAACTGTATTGTTGCTGTATTGTCTCCCGTTATATTGTAAAGCGCTGAGCAAACTGTTGGCGCTATATAAATCCTGTATAATAATAATAATTAGGATTCTAGACTTAAGGGTGGCCTCTTCGAAGGCAAATTCCATCTGCCTAATTCCAATCCAGGCCATCACACTCAACATTCTGGTTTCATGGGACAAGAGAGCTCAGTCATATCTACCGGACCTGCAAAACCAGGCTTAACCTGGCATGGTGAGTGACAAGTCCAGACCTGGAGTCAGGGAAATCCTTACTCCCAATGGTCTGGAAGATTCTCATGCTATTGAAATAAAAACCCACAAGTTTTCATGAAGTGAAGTGATATGTAGATCTAAAGTCACACTTTTCATCTAGTAAATACAATGAAACAATACATTGATTCATCGTATTTTGTCATTGACACTTGCAGACTATGTAGGTTGTATAATGACAGCCATTCCAGCTGTCTAATATAAAGCAATTCCCGCTTCTCATTTTGACTTGTGGAAATTGCAGGTAACAGAGACGGGGAAGAGAAGTTGGTTGTAAGAGATGAGTTCTAAACAACTTGTTGAAGTTTCTTTTTGCTAGGATGCAGCTCTTTCATTCATTATCCTCAAGTGGTTAAGCGGGTGTAGACGTATCTTATGCCACTTAATTTGGCCGCCTTCCCTTTACTATGACATGCCTGTTATAGAGACACCAGCATGCAGTCTGCAATGAGGCAAGCTACCCGACAGCAGAGGACCAGGGACTGATTAGATTTAACCATTTCCATACCGGGCACTTTTACCCCCTTCCTGCCCAGGCCATTTTTCACGTTTCAGCGCTCTCACACTTTGAATGACAATTGCGCGGTCATACAACATTGTACCCAAACTAAAATTTTATCATTTTCTTCACACAACTAGAGCTTTCTTTTGGTGATATTTAATCATCGCTGGGGTTTTTATCTTTTGCTAAATTAACAAAAAAAGACCAAAAATGTTGAAAAAAAAAAACAAGTTTTTCTTTGTTTCTGTTATAAAAGTTTACAAATAAATAATTGTTCTTCATAAATTTAGGCCGAGATGTATTCTGCTACATGTCTTTGGTGAAAATAACCCAAATTAGGATGTATTATTTAGTTTGTAGGAAAGTTATAGAGTTCACAAACTATGGTATAGATCTGAATATTGATCAATCCTGAAGTACTGACAGCCAATCTAATTTCTTGAGGTCCAAGAATGTCAGAATAGTACAGATATCCCCCAAATGTCAGGACAGGACAGATATCCCCCAAATGTCAGAACAGTACAGATATCCCCAAATGTCAGGACAGTACAGATATCCCCCAAATGTCAGGACAGGACAGATATCCCCCAAATGTCAGGACAGGACAGATATCCCCCAAATGTCAGGACAGGACAGATATCCCCAAATGTCAGAACGGTACAGATATCCCCCAAATGTCAGAACAGTACAGATATCCCCCAAATGTCAGGATAGTACAGATATCCCCCAAATGACCCCTTTTTGTAAAGTAGACAGTCCGACGTACTTCATAAGAGGAATGGCGAGTTTTTTGAAGTTGTATTTTTTTTGTCATAATTTTTCGGAAAATGAAAAAATTAAAAAAATTATTTTCCAAATTTTTTTTTTTTTTTACATACGGTCACCAGTGCAGTACAGCGTCATCATATTATTGGCATGGCGGTGAACAGGGACACTGACTGGTGACAGTATGAAAAAAAAAAATTTATATATATATATATTTTTTTTGAAGATTTTTTTTTCATATTTTATTATGACCAAAGTAGTACAATGTTACCATAGTAACATTGTACTACTTTGGGGAAGTGATCAGTATTTTTTTTTTTTTACACAATTTGCTTATAGCAAAGAATTACTTTGCTATAAGCAAGCATTTACCTGAATGAAATCGATTCATTCAGATTTTTTTTTTTTTTTTGTGCTTAGCTGTGATTTGGCCACAGCTAATCACATGACATGTGCATGTGATTAGCTGTGACCATTCACAGCTAGGCACTAGTATACAATGGATGGCATGAATGAAGCCATCCATTGTATACAACTGTCATGTGACCTGCTGTGATTGGTCACAGCAGGTCACGTGGTACCAGCAACGGGGGCCGGTACTCAGATCTGTCATCGGCTGTGTCCGAGGTACACGGCCGGTGACAGATCGCGCCGCTGCGCGGCTCTTCATTAGCGCATGTGCGGGAGCACGCCAAATGACGTGCACCCGGAATGCCGAAGCACTTTTAAAGCCGCCAAATGGCCATTGGCCAGGCGGCTAATGGTTAAAAAGCCCAACAGATTTGCTGACAAAAAAAAAAAAAAAAAGCTCAACAGTGATTGGTCATTTTTGGCATTGTTTTCTATCATTGTGAGCGAAGCATATCAGAACCTGTCATAGAGGATTACAATTTACACCTGAGGGACTGTAGTTCGTGTTTTAATAGCTATGTAAATAAATTCAATATTATCTTTATGGGCATTTCTGAAAAGCAGTAAAAGTGATATTCATCAAACATTTCCTGCACATGAATCCGTCACTGTAATTTAAAAACGCATACATTAGGAAAACGCACCCGCAATGAACATCACATTCATTGCTTTATAAATGTGCCCTGATATGCCTTCTCAAATATCAGGACAGCAGACAAATCTACACTATATTGCCAAAAGTATTGGTCGGCCTGCCTTTCCACGCACATGACCTTTAATGGCCCCCCAGTCTTAGTCCGTAGGGTTCTATATTGAGTTGGCCCCGCCCTTTGCAGCTATAACAGATTCAACTCTTCTGGGAAGGCCGTCCACAAGGTTTAGGAGGGTGTCTATGGGAAGGTTGGACCATTCTTCCAGAAGCACATTTGTGAGGCCAGGCACTGATGTCGGGGGAGGAGGCCTGGCTCACAGTCTCCGCTCTAATTCATCCCAAAGGTGTTCTATGGGTTTGAGGTCAGGACTCTGTGCAGGTCAGTGAAGTTCCTCCACCCCAAACTGGCTCCTCCATGTATTTATGGACCTTGCTTTGTGCACTGGTGCGCAGTCATGTTGGAACAGGAAGGGGCCATCCCCAAACTCTTCCCACAAAGTTGGGAGCATGAAATTGTCCAAAATGTCTTGGTATGCTGATGCCTTAAGAGTTCCCTTCACTGGAACTAGGGGGCCAAGTCCAACCACTGAAAAACATCCCCACACCATAATCCCCCCTCCACCAAACTTTACACTTGGTACAATGCAGTCAGGCAAGTACCATTCTCCTGGCAACTGCCAAACCCAGACACATCCACCAGATTGCCAGAGAAGCGTGATTTGTCACTCCAGAGAACACGTCTCCGCTGCTCTAGAGTCCAGTGGCGGCGTGCTTTATACCACAGCATCCGAAGCTTTGCATTGCACTTAGTGATGGAAGGCTTGGATGCAGCTGCTCGGCCATGGAAACCCATTCCATGAAGCTCTCTACGCACTGTTGTTGGGCTCATCTGAAGGCCACACCAAGTTTGGAGATCTTTAGCTATTGACTCTGCAGATAGTTGGTGACTTCTGCGCACTGAGCGCTTCAGCATGCGCTAACCCCGCCCTGTCATGTGACGTGGCCTACCACTTGGTGGCTGAGTTGCTGTTGTTCCCAGTTGCTTCCACTTTGTTATAATCCCACTAACAGTTGAGCGTGGAATATTTAGTAGCCAGGAAATGTCACGGATGGACTTATTGCACAGGTGACAACCTATCACGGGACCACGCTTGGAGTCACTGAGCTCCTGAGAGCGACCCATTCTTTCACCAATGTTTGTAGAAGCAGTCTGCATGCCTAGGGGCACCTGTGTCCATGGAGGGGATTGGAACACCTGAATCACATGATTTGGAGGGCGGGCCCAATACGTTTGGCAATATTTCTACATCTATACTTCCAGGATTACAATACTACACCTAAGCAAAATACTATATAACAGTAAGTGACATACTGACTATAATACAACAAGCATACATTACGTAACACATGTACACACAGTGGCCACTTTATTATATACACCTGCACAGAAACTGGCAGACAGCATATCACCAAACTGCAACTTATGCAGGCCATAGACGGGTCGAACATCGGCCGATTTTTCGAACGATAAATGAAAAAATCGGTCGTTCGTTCGACGTTATCACCAACGAATAAAAAAAAAAAATTGTCCGACTAAATCATAAAGTTCACCCCATAACTTCTGTCCCTTTCAAGTCACAGCTCATGCGCAGATTTTTTTATTGTTAAAACGATCGTCCGATTTGGCCATCATTGCCGGGAAAATCTTCCGCATTAAGCGCAGGAGGATACTTACTGTTATATAATGATACCATGTATCTCTCTCCTCCATTCAGAGGTGGGCAGGCTTCACAGTGAATAGCCAATCAGAGACTATCACAGTGATCAGGTGACCTAGAATCGGGAGTTCTGGGTCCTGATCGTTAGAATGGGGTGTCATTGAGAGCCCCGGGTCCCGTTCTTTGTGCTGGGAGCGCGCCATGTTCCCAGTGGAAAGACAGGTATGCTGTGGCCCCAAAAAGTCCAGTTCTGTGAGGTTGCTAATCTGCGTGCGGTCAAAGTCAAGGGAATAATACACAGATGGAAAGGTCTGATTTTGGTGGAAAAAGAATGTATCCTTTGGGGTGAGGTGAATCAGGGTATGTGTATGGCCTACAAGCTGGAAATACAGCCAGTGATTTCTTTGGCTCAACCTGCTGGCTAAAGCAGAGATATCTAATAGATTCCTCCATTGTATCCAGCCTGTCAGTGCAACCGGCTGTCAGAACACCTGAACAGTGCCTGCATCTGACAACAGTGCCTCCACTTCCATGCTGCCCTATAGCAGAAATACTGCAACAGGGTGGCAGGGGTGCACAAAATCACACACATATATATATATATATGCATGATTTTGCAGTTCCGGTTAGAGGGGGAGGAGCGTGCACCCTACCCGTGCCGCCATTCACAGCCTCGGCTATCAATCACCAGGTCCTGGCCGATGATTTCTGATGGGGTAGAGACCTGTATGTAAACAATACAGATCTCTCCGCTGTCAGCTCCTGTACACTGCTTTATATAGCTCTGCATAGCACAGCCATACAAAGCAGTGTGCTTACAGTGAAACACACATAGCCCCCATAGTAAAACAGCACAGTTAACCCTTTGATTGCTCCACATTAACCCCTTCCTGTCTAGTGCCATTAGTACAGTGTCAGTGCTTTTTATTAGTACTGATCACTGTATTGGTGTTACTTGGGGGTGGCAGTGCGGCAGTTACCCCCCAGTGTCAGAATGCCTAGTGCCATCAGTACAGTGTCAGTGCTTTTTATTAGTACTGATCACTGTATTGGTGTTACTTGGGGGTGGCAGTGCGGCAGTTTTCCCCCCAGTGTCAGAATGCCTAGTGCCATTAGTACAGTGTCAGTGCTTTTATTCCCCCCCAGTGTCAAAATGCCCGCTGCAGTCCTGCTATAAGTCGCTGATCGCCGCCACTACTAGTTATAAACATTCCAGTATCTATACCCCTATTTATAAATGCTATAACTTTCAAGAAACCAATTAATTTACACATATTGTGATTGTTTTTTTTTTTTAGCAAAGACATGGAGCAGAATACATTTTGGCCTAAATTTATGAAGAAATTTGATTTTTAATTTTTTTTTACTGGACATGTTTAATAGTAAAAAGTCAAAAATATAGTTTTTTTTTTTTCAAAATTGTCGGTCTATTTTTGTTTATAGCACAAAAAATAAAAAACGCACAGACGATCAAATGCCACTGAAAGAAAGCTCTATTTGTGCAGAAAAAAAAAAGGACATAAATTTCATTTGGGTGCAGCGTTGCATGACCGTGCAATTGTCAGTTAAAGTAACGCAGCGCCGTATCGCAAAAAATGGCCTGGTCAGGAAGGAAGGTAAACCCTCTGGAGGGCGAGGGGTTAATAGAAAAAAATTTTGCTGATCCTAGTGTTGCCGACAAGACCACCCACAGAATGAATTCCAATTCTACAGGAATCAGAGAAAATTCTATGCAGTTATGCCCAGCTTAAGAGATGCCAACTAGTCTGAACAAACCAAACCGAATTAATGGCAGAAATCCAGTAAGAAATTAAGCTGTTCTGAAGCAGGGGCGGACTGACAACTCATGGGGCCCCCGGGCAATAGGGGATCATGGGGCCCCTGTGTCCTTGCCCAAACTCAAAAAAAGCCTATGAAAAAGGTACCAGGGGCATCTCATGGGGAACATGGGACCCGTGTCCTCGCCCAAACTCAAAAAAGCCTATGAAAAAGGTACCAAGGGCATCTCATGGGGCCCCCGGGCAGTGCCCGAGTTTCCAAATGGTCAGTCCGCCCCTGTTCTGAAGACTACCCAGTACTGGTCAGGGGTATACAATGAAGAGGCCACTGAATATATGATACTGAGATCACCACTCACCTCTCTGTGTGTACTCGCAGGAAGAACAGGAATGGTCTCATCAACCGTAGCCAGCAAAGTGCGCAATGCCAGCCCCACCCCCTGTGGATAAACAGCATAGGTCCATGTTACTATTTAGGTGCTCCTCTTAATAAACATACATCTGTGTATTCGAGTTTCATGTTTACTTTTAATTGCAGTAATACCCAAGTAAAAAAAAAAAAAAGAAAGAAATAGAATTCCTCCTGCCTGGGCCAGACTTCAGTTGGGTGAATTCTGATTGGCTGTTAAGATTTCTAGCACCAGGGATTAGAAGCAGCTTATTATATACAGTCGGTGATCCATTCACAATGCTTCATTACCATCACAGAGTGAATATACAGACTCCAGGCAGATATGTCACTGGTGGTAGAGAGACCCAGGACCTGCAAATAATCAATGTTCAACACTAGGCCAGCATGCTGACTATTCTCTTGCTCACTGACCTAAAAACCTCCCAGGATATTGGACATCGGGGACAGGCAGAGCCTTATAACTTAAAGAGACCATTCATTTCAACAGAAATCTTCTCCTAAAATTTTATGTCCAATTAACAGATTGTATGCACGTTATTTACTGCTATAATCCTCCCTTGTGTAGACAACTTAACGCCCTGAGACTGCTGCTGGGTGCCGCCATCTTGGACAAGAGGACTCTAGTGGTGGTTGTCAGCTTACAAGGTGTAAAGGGCTGAAATACAACCCATGATATATCCAAAACCACATATATGTAAACTGTTGGCGCTATATAAATCCTGAATAATAATAATCATCATAGACTGAAGACTTACTAAAGGAAATGGTCAGAGACTGTTCTACAGGAGTGGTTGGAGACTGTAGGAGAAAGTCAGAGAATAGGGGCATGTTACAAGAAACTGCTACTGTTACTGCAGGTTCCTTTACAAGTCAATGCTTCCAACTACTGACTGCTTGGGCCCGAGGGCCACACTTCAAACATCAAAGGGCAGCATGGGCTGCAGGTTGGGCACCATGGCTCTACAGTATCCTCCCTTCACTCCTCCCCTGGGAATGTTATGTAGGGAGATGAATGGAGGGACAGAGGAGCTGGTCCAGCACAGACAGCAATTAGACACTTCCAGAAGATGAGAGGGCTATGATGTGCAAGGAGGCTGGTTCTAGGTAACTGACTAGTCACGTTTGGAGTCACATTGCAAGAGCTAAAAAAAAAAAGTATATATTTTTTGGAAAGGAAACAGACTTCTGTGATTTTTACCTGCAAGTTTCTATTTAAAATGTATGCAAACTCTAACAATGAACTCTCATTTGCTCCCTCTTTCTTAGCTGAACGTACAGTTAAAAGAATTTTGTTATATTTGTTCTATAGGTGCAACAATTTACCCAGCGGTCCTGCCAGAAATCCAGTTCTATCATGTGCCATGTGCACTCTGAGGTGTGGGCAGCACAGGGGCTAAATGGTTAGCACTTCCGCCTGGCAGTACTGGGGTCGTTGGTTCAAATCCAGCCACAGCACCACCTGCCTGGAGTTTGCATGTTCTCCCTGTGCCTGCGTGGGTTTCTTCCGGGTACTCCGGTTTCCTCCCACACTCCAAAGACATGCTGGTAGGTTAATTGGCTTCTGTCAAAAATGGCCCTGGTATGTGTATGTATGAATGTGAGTTAGGGACCTTAGATTGTACACCCCTTGAGGGTTAGGGACTGATGTGAATGTACAATATATATGTAAAGGGCTGCGTAAACTGATGGCGTTATAGAAGTACCTGAAATAAATAATAATCTCAAGCAGTGTGATCAGTCTCAACCACTACAGAACACCTTTCCCTATGTTATGAAGAAGAGGAGAAGGGGAGGTGTTTTCTAGTCCTAAAATGCTTCCTTTCCTGCTGCTCCTCCATATACAGAATGCCGTGAATGTTAACACCTTAGGACAGGAATGTGTTGCCGGCAGTATTCCCAGGTGATAAAGGAAAAAAAGAAAACCGTCACCACATTCAAGGATTTTAAGCTGCAATATATTACAATTTTGTTCTCAGGTTTGGATAGGAGAAGTATACATGGACATGTTATGGGGCCCCTTGCACAAAGGGCCATCTAGGAGCAGTGCCAGGAGGGACAGGTGCTGCATCCAGCTCCGCTCCAGGCAGCCTGTCAGAGTCTATGACAGGCAGTGGCTGGACAGGGCATAATGCTAGACCGAATGGTACCAGCGTTTAGGGCCCTGTGCATCCAGGGACGAAGGTCCGGAACATAGAAAGCACTGCTCCTAGCCTCCCCTTAGTAGCAGAAAGCAGCAAATACACAGCTCACCTTTACCATGGGGACATACTCCTCAGGGGGGGCCGGCTGGATCTTACTAGACATTTCTATTACAGCTTTCACCAGGCCTGTCACATTCTCATACACTTTGTCGTTCGTGCGATCCAAATTGGCTGTGGGAGGAGGGCTAATCTCTTGTGGCTGTATCTGATTGGAAAGAAAGAAACAAGTGTGAGTGAGTACTGAAGACACTGGATTCAACAGCTAAAATGAAAGCGGCCGCTAAGTGGAGCCCTTTATTATGAAATACAGACAGACCACAAGTGTTCATGGAGAAAGGAAAACAATGACCAATACTGACAGAGAAGCCACTGATTCATGCTGCAGCTGTACTTTCACACTGAAATTTACACTTGACAAAGAAGTCCCTGTGGGCATTTCACTCAAATGTACAGGCAGCAAGGTTTACTGTCAGACTGAGCTGCACCATGTGTGAAGGCTAGTATTTTCTCCCCAGTCCCATGGGAGGGGGACGTCGTCAGGTACACGAGAGAAGGACGTCGTCGGGTACACGGGAGGGGGACGTCGTCGGATACACGGGAGGGGGACGTCGTCGGGTACACGGGAGGGGGACGTCGTCGGGTACACGGGAGGGGGCCGTCGTCGGGTACACGGGAGGGGGACGTCGACGGGTCCACGGGAGGGGGACGTCGACGGGTACACGGGAGGGGGACGTCGACGGGTACACGGGAGGGGGACGTCGTCGGGTACACGGGAGGGGGACGTCGTCGGGTACACGGGAGGGGGACGTCGTCGGGTACACGGGAGGGGGACGTCGTCGGGTACACGGGAGGGGGACGTCGTCGGGTACACGGGAGGGGGACGTCGTCGGGTACACGGGAGGGGGACGTCGTCGGGTACACGGGAGGGGGACGTCGTCGGGTACACGGGAGGGGGACGTCGTCAGGTACACGTTTCACTTTACAAAAAGCTGGGCTGTGATGAACATCTTCACTGGGCAAAAACCTGCCAGGCTTTCTTTATCTAATCCCACATTGCAGTCAGGTACCGCCGGTGATACATTTCCTACTTGCACGGTTAAGTATTTAAGTCAATCTTTTGGGAGTGTGCCCCCTTCCTTCTCTGTTCAAAATGACGAATATGCAAAGATATAGAAAAATGCAAACATTTTGCTTGATCTTTGTGTATCAGTACTGCTTGGACTGAGAAGAAGGGGGGTAGAGACCTTCGAAACTTGTCCTGAATATGAAACTGTTAGGGCTCATGTACACGGGGCGTTTGGAAAACACTTTTGAATGACGGAAACTGACTGCTGGAAAACGTAGGTTAAAAAACATCAGTTTAGCCGCGTTTGCATACCGCGTTTTTAAAAGATAACCTTAGGAGACCTTCCGATTGCCTGGGGGGGGAGAGATCAGGAAGAAATATTTTTCCCAGCAGGAGCAAATTGGATCGTGCTTTGCTGGTCTTTTTCTGCCTTCCTCTGGATCAACTGTGGGTATAGGATTATAACTTTTATTTTTTCTATGGTTGAACTGGATGGACTTTTGTCTTTTTTCAGCCAGACTAACTATGTAACCCTCCCAAATGCCCTGAATGCACTGAAAAACAGTAAATAATTAACTAATCGGACATTTTGAGAGAAATAGAGAGAGCAGAAGCAGAGATAGCAGTATGTGTTGAGATGACCCGTCTTTTCTGGTTGTATTCACTATGGATCCCGTCATGAGCATAATGCGGCGCGTTCTACCATTGTTTCCTTCATGCAAAACCTGGAAATGACTGCGCTGGTGTACCGGGTCCATTTGAATACATGGAAAATGCTTTGCATGCATTTCTGATGATGAAAAAAGGCTCTGGACAGTATCTGGGCATGGAACAGTTAAAAAATGCTTCTAAACGCAAACGCGTTTACAAGCGTTTGCAGTTTGAAATGCCGGTAAAATCTACTCCTGAGCGCAAGTTTGATGCGTTCAAAAAACCGACTGTAAATGATGATGTGTACATGGAAACATAGGAAAACATTAGGGAGAGTTCAGGGGCTGATGAAAAAAAACGCTGAACAGATCCTGAACGTCAGTTTATCAGCTGCAGTGTACATGAACCCGTCGTGCAAATAAGAGAAGGTGCATGGACAGTGCTCACCTGTGTTGCTGGAAATGCACCAATACGGCTACAATCAATTAAAAAAGTGTATGTCACCCCAACATTTCATATTCCTGATATGTGTCTGTGGTACTGCGTACTTGTATGAAAAAGTATCCCGTTCTCTTTGCATTGCTTCCTTTGTGTGGAATCCCTAGTGATCCAATAAAGTCTCACTGCTTTCCTATTCCAAACTGACCACACTAACTGTGGGAGCACATCCATCCCAGTGTGGTCGGTTTTCTGTGCATTCTATTTGGGAGCTTATCCCGCCTGTACTCCAGTGGTCAGACTTCTGCTGACACACCACATTCACAGCTCTTCACTGGGAATATCACTGTACTGCCTCTCTAAACCCTACTGTACATGCAACTGAGAACAGACATCATGTGATCATATATTTAAAAAAAAAAAAAAAAAAAAGTATTTACATTTTTTTTTATATCATATATACACAAATGTTTTGCCTCTCCCTTTTAAACTCTATGGGATGTTTTGTTTCTTACTTCAGAGAGTACAACCGAAACAATCCGCATTGGAATTTATGAATTACCAGAGTCCCCCTGGACTTGGATCTACTCGGATCGGACAGATGAGCTGTTCAATTGAATCAAAACATTTGCAAATTTCTAATTATCTAATCAATTTTCCTGTCTCTATTATAAAATATATGGGCAGCATAGTGGTTAGCACTGCCGCCTAGCAGTACTCGGGTCGTTGGTTTGAATCCCAACCATGACATCACCCGCCTGGAGTTTGCATGTTCTCCCTGTGCCTGCGTGGGTTTTCTCCAAGTACTCCGGTTTCCTCCTACACTTCATAGACATGCTGGTAGGTTAATTGGCTCCTCTCACAATATGTATGTCCCGTGTACCTGACGATGGCCCCCTCCCATGTACCTGATGATGGACCCCTCCCGTGTACCTGACTATGTACAATATATATGTAAAGCGCTGCGTAAATTGACGGCGCTATATAAGTACCTGAAATAATAATAATAAATATTATTGTACAGGATTTATATATTATTATACAGGATTTATATTATTATTACTATTATACAGGATTTATATATTATTATACAGGATTTATATATTATTATTATTACTATTATACAGGATTTATATATTATTATTATTATACAGGATTTATATATTATTATTATTACTATTATACAGGATTTATATATTATTATTATTATACAGGATTTATATATTATTATTATTACAATACAGGATTTAAATAGCACCAACAGTTTTCTCAGCGCTTTACAATATATGTTGTATCTATAATGCAGATCCTTGTTTTTACGGCCAGGCCAAGATATTTTATATGTTGCATCTATAATGCAGAGCCATTCTTTTATTGGTGGGCCAAGTGGAGATTGTGGATTACTCAGGATAAGGAAAGCATGCGAACAATGTGCTCGGTTTGCCATGAGCAGTTTCATACGTTTGGATCTCGGCTTTGTTGTGGTTACATGGGTTGGTAACTAAGCAGGTTGGGTCTGGAGGACTCCCTCCCTCTGTCTGCGCACCCATTCCATGCCGAGTTCTCAGGCGCTAGCGACACCAGCTTCTGGATACACTGTGGCCGTGCCACCATTATATGCAGATTTATGTCACTGCACTGCTAGAGGAGAATGATGGAACCGACAACAAGGTTTTCCTATGTCATGGTTTAAAAACACATCAGGCCTCATGCACACTGCGTGTTTGGCTCAAATGCATGAGATCCAAGTGTTTTGGTGATGGAAGAAGGCACAGTTGGGGACATTGGGGAACTGGAGAAAGTACAGAAGAGGGCAACTAAACTGATATGAGGCATGGAGGAGCACAGCTATGAGGAAAGATTAGAGGAACTGAATGTATTCTCTACTGAGAAGAGGAGATTAAGGGGGATACGATCTCCATGTATAATACATAAGGGGGGATACGATCTCCATGTATAATAGATAAGGGGGATATGATCTCCATGTATAATACATAAGAGGGGGATATGATCTCCATGTATAATACATAAGGGGGGATATGATCTCCATGTATAATACATAAGAGGGGGATATGATCTCCATGTATAATACATAAGGGGGGATATGATCACCATGTATAATACATAAGGGGGGATATGATCTCCATGTATAATACATAAGGGGGATATGATCACCATGTATAATACATAAGGGGGATATGATCTCCATGTATAATACATAAGGGGGGATATGATCACCATGTATAATACATAAGGGGGATATGATCTCCATGTATAATACATAAGGGGGGATATGATCACCATGTATAATACATAAGGGGGGATATGATCTCCATGTATAATACATAAGGGGGATATGATCTCCATGTATAATACATAAGGGGGATATGATCACCATGTATAATACATAAGGGGGGATATGATCTCCATGTATAATACATAAGGGGGGATATGATCTCCATGTATAATACATAAGGGGGGATATGATCTCCATGTATAATACATAAGGGGGATATGATCACCATGTATAATACATAAGGGGGGATATGATCTCCATGTATAATACATAAGGGGGGATATGATCTCCATGTATAATACATAAGGGGGGATATGATCTCCATGTATAATACATAAGAGGGGGATATGATCTCCATGTATAATACATAAGGGGGGATATGATCTCCATGTATAATACATAAGGGGGGATATGATCTCCATGTATAATACATAAGGGGGGATATGATCACCATGTATAATACATAAGGGGGGATATGATCTCCATGTATAATAAATAAGGGGGGATATGATCTCCATGTATAATACATAAGGGGGGATATGATCTCCATGTATAACACAAAAGGGGGGATATGATCTCCATGTATAATACATAAGGGGGGGATATGATCTCTATGTATAGTACATAAGGGGGTATGATCACCATGTACAATACATAAGGGGGGATATGATCTCCATGTACAATACATAAGGGGGGATATGATCTCCATGTATAATACATAAGGGGGGATATGATCTCCATGTATAATACATAAGGGGGGATATGATCTCCATGTATAATACATAAGGGGGATATGATCTCCATGTATAATACATAAGGGGGGGATATGATCACCGTATATAATACATAAGGGGGGATATGATCACCATGTATTATACATAAGGGGGGATATGATCTCCATGTATAATACATAAGGGGGGATATGATCACCATGTATAATACATAAGGGGGGATATGATCTCCATGTACAATACATAAGGGGGGATATGATCACCATGTATTATACATAAGGGGGGATATGATCTCCATGTACAATACATAAGGGGGGATATGATCTCCATGTATAATACATAAGGGGGGATATGATCTCCATGTATAATACATAAGGGGCATATGATCTCCATGTATTATACATAAGGGGGGATATGATCTCCATGTATAATACATAAGGGGGGATATGATCTCCATGTATAATACATAAGGGGGGATATGATCTCCATGTATAATACATAAGGGGGGATATGATCTCCATGTACAATACATAAGGGGGGATATGATCACCATGTATTATACATAAGGGGGATATGATCTCCATGTATAATACATAAGGGGGGATATGATCTCCATGTACAATACATAAGGGGGGATATGATCACCATGTATAATACATAAGGGGGGATATGATCTCCATGTATAATACATAAGGGGGGATATGATCTCCATGTATAATACATAAGGGGGGATATGATCTCCATGTATAATACATAAGGGGGGATATGATCTCCATGTATAAATACATCAGTGGTTCATATAGTGAACTCGGTGTAGAGTTATTCCCCCTGAGGTCATCAATCTTTGTCTGGAGGAAAAGAGATTTAATCTACAAATACGGAAAGGTTTCTTCACAGTAAGAGCTGTGAAAATGTGGAATAGACTCCCTCAAGAGTTGGTTGTGGCCAGCTCAGTGGATTGCTGTAGGAAAGTCCTGGATTCTTTCTTGGATACACAGAATATAACTGGATATAACATTTATAGGTAAAGTTGATCCAGGGAATATCCGATTGCCTCTCGGGGATATCAGGAAGGGATTTTTTTTCCCAGCAGGAGCAAACTGGATCATGCTTTGCTGTTTTTTTTGCCTTCCTCTGGATCAACTGTGGGTATAGGATAACTTTTTTTCTTCTATGGTTAAACTGTATGGACTTTTGTCTTTTTTCAGCCAGACTAACTATGTAAGTAAAACTCTGTGAGAGGCTGAAAAGCGATGCAGCTGGACGGTGCAATGAGTGGTACCAATGTTCAGGGCAGTATGCGCCCAGGGATTAATGTCTGGAACACAGACTGCTGGCATTCCGGGAATTTGTCCCCGAGTGTGTACTGCCCCAAACATTGGCACCAATTGGTGCACCTTGCAGTCACAACAGCTTTCATACTCTTAAGAGTTTTACAGGCTGCTGGCAGAAGAGCTGGACGGTGCACCATGCCTTCCCCACGCATCAAAACGCCAGAGTCTCATGCACCATGGCTAAACGCCCAGTGTATACGTGGCCTTAAAGGGAGCTTGTCAGGCCTTTAGGTTGTGACAGAAAACGAAGAACAGTCATATCTAAATCTTTTATTTTCATCAGTTTCTACCTCACAGTTATCACCTTTTGTTCCACTTGCCCCTCCCTGTGTCAGCTCACAGGAGCAGGGCCCACCTAATGTTCTTGCATTGAAGTGTATTGTTGCTGTATTGTCTCCCTTTATACTGTAAAGTGACGCACAAACTGTTGCCGCTATATATATCCTGTATAATAATTAATGTGAGACAATACTTGAACATGAAGACAACTAAGAGCCATAAGGCATGCTCTTGGGGAGCCATGCTTGGACTGCAAAGATTAAAAATATTAGTGATCGTGTGATCACACTCTGTATGCAATATATTATATATACACACACTATATTGCCAAACTTATTTGGACACCCCTTTAAATCTTTGGATTCAGGTGTTCCAATCACCTCCATGGTCACAGGTGTATACAATCAAGCCCCTAGGCATGCAGACTGCTTCTACAAACATTGGTGAAAGAATGGGTCGCTCTCAGGAGCTCAGTGACTCCAAGCGTGGTCCCGTGATAGGTGGTCACCTGGGCAATAAGTCCATCCGTGACATTTCCTGGCTACTAAATATTCCACGCTCAACTGTTAGTGGTGTTATAACAAAGTGGAAGCAACTGGGAACAACAGCAACTCAGCCACCAAGTGGTAGGCCACGTCACATGACAGGGCGGGGTCAGCGCATGCTGAAGCACACAGTGCGCAGAAGTTGCCAACTGTCTGCAGAGTCAATAGCTAAAGACCTCCAAACTTGGTGTGACCTTCAGATGAGCACAACAACAGTGCGTAGAGAGCTTCATGGAATGGGTTTCCATGGCCGAGCAGCTGCATCCAAGCCTTACATCACCAAGTGCAATGCAAAGCTTCGGATACCGTGGTGTAAAGCACGCCGCCACTGGACTCTAGAGCAGAGGAGTCGTGTTCTCTGGAGTGACCAATCACGCGTCTCTGTCTGGCAATCAGATGGACGCGTCTGGGTTTGGCGGTTGCCAAGAGAACGGTACTTGCCTGACTGCATTGTACCAAGTGTAACGTTTGGTAGAGGGGGATTATGGTGTGGGGTTGTTTTTCAGGGGTTGGGCTTGGCCCCCTAGTTCCAGTGAAGGGAACTCTTAAGGTGTCAGCATACCAAGACATTATGGACAATTTCATACTCCCAACTTTGTGGGAAGAGTTTGGGGATTGCCCCTTCCTGTTCCAACATGACTGCGCACCAGTGCACAAAGCAAGGTCCATAAAGACATGGAGGAGCCAGTTTGGGGTGGAGGAACTTGACTGTCCTGCACAGAGTCCTGACCTCAACCCCATAGAACACCTTTGGGATGAATTAGAGCGGAGACTGTGAGCCAGGCCTCCTCCCCCGACATCAGTGCCTGACCTGACAAATGTGCTTCTGGAAGAATGGTCCAACCTTCCCATAGACACCCTCCTAAACCTTGTGGACAGCCTTCCCAGAAGAGATGAAGCTGTTATAGCTGCAAAGGGCGGGGCCAACTCAATATTGAACCCTACGGACTAAGACTGGGAGGCCATTGAAGTTCATGTGCATGGAAAGGCAGGCGACCAATACTTTTGGCAATATAGTGTGTGTGTGTATATATATATATATATATATATATATATATATATATATATATATATATATATATATATATATAGTCAGGTCCATAAATATTGGGACATCGACACAATTCTAACATTTTTGGCTCTATACACCACCACAATGGATTTGAAATGAAATGAACAAGATGTGCTTTAACAGCAGACTGTCAGCTTTATTTTGAAGGTATTTACATCCAAATCAGGTGAACGGTGTAGGAATTACAACAGTTTGCATATGTGCCTCCCACTTGTTAAGGGACCAAAAGTAATGGGACAATTGGCTTATCAGCTGTTCCATGGCCAGGTGTGTGTTATTCCCTCATTATCCCAATTACAATGAGCAGATAAAAGGTCCAGAGTTCATTTCAAGTGTGCTATTTGCATTTGGAATCTGTTGCTGTCAACTCTCAAGATGAGATCCAAAGAGCTGTCACTATCAGTGAAGCAAGCCATCATTAGGCTGAAAAAACAAAACAAACCCATCAGAGAGATAGCAAAAACATTAGGCGTGGCCAAAACAACTGTTTGGAACATTCTTAAAAAGAAGGAACGCACCGGTGAGCTCAGCAACACCAAAAGACCCAGAAGACCACGGAAAACAACTGTGGTGGATGAGCGAAGAATTCTTTCCCTGGTGAAGAAAACATCCTTCACAACAGTTGGCCAGATCAAGAACACTCTCCAGGTGTCATGGCGTGGGCATGTATGGCTGCCAATGGAACTGGTTCTCTTGTATTTATTGATGATGTGACTGCTGACAAAAGCAGCCGGATGAATTCTGAAGTGTTTCGGGAATATTATCTCCTCATATTCAGTCAAATGCTTCAGAACTCATTGGACGCTTCACAGTGCAGATGGACAATGACCCAAAGCAGACTGCAAAAGCAACCAAAGAGTTTTTTAAGGGAAAGAAGTGGAATGTTATGCAATAGCCAAGTCAATCACCTGACCTGAATCCGATTGAGCATGCATTTCACTTGCTGAAGACAAAACTGAAGGGAAAATGCCCCAAGAACAAGCAGGAACTGAAGACAGTTGCAGTAGAGGCCTGGCAGAGCATCACCAGGGATGAAACCCAGCGTCTGGTGATGTCTATGTGTTCCAGACTTCAGGCTGTAATTGACTGCAAAGGATTTGCAATCAAGTATTAAAAAGTGAAAGTTTGATTTTTTGACTATTATTCTGTCCCATTACTTTTGGTCCCTTAACAAGTGGGAGGCACATACGCAAACTGTTGTAATTCCTACACCGTTCACCTGATTTAGATGAAAATACCCTAAAATTAAAGCTGACAGTCTGCAGTTAAAGCACAACTTGTTAGTTTCATTTCAAATCCATTGTGGTGGTGTATAGAGCCAAAAATGTTAGAATTGCGTCGATGTCCCAATATTTATGGACCTGACTGTATATATATACACACACACATATACACACACATATATATATATATATACACACACACACACACACATATATATATATATATACTCTCACACACACATACACACATATACGCTCACACACACACACACTGTATATACAAAAATTAACATGCCTGACTGTGACAAATCACAGCATACAAAACTAAAACCATTTTCCTGGTGACATCTGTTTGTCAGGCGATATGTTTGACAATCATACTATAACAATAGAACTAGCACGCACACACAAATAGGTGCTTACCCTCCAAGGCTAAATTCGAGCAGGGTGAGGGAAGGGTTAAATAATTTTATCATAGCCAAATAAAAAAAAAAAGAAAAGAAAAAGAAAATATTAATAAATGCAGCTGAGCAAAAACATGCATGACAAATTCAACAAAAAGCATCTATAAAGTAAGCTTTGCCCTATGTATGTATGTGGGGGAGGCAGATCGCTGGACTCTTGACATGCACACAGCACATGCAGAAATGAGGACATGCAAAGTTTAACTGGAATGAATCTTTATTTGTAACATGCAGAGGAACGGGCAGAAAGGGAGAGTGTTATGTGCCATATATTTGCTATAGATTATACTGCATGACCACTGTAATAGGGCCTGAATACTGTATACAGCGGAGATTGTGTGCATACCAGAAGAAGGACAATGATGCAGGAGCAGCAAGGGCCATACAATGTGTCAGAGGCCCAAAAGGCAACTTTCATAAGAAGAAAAAGAAGTATGCGCTCAACATTTGATAAAAAGGGAGCCCACAACGTCATCACAATACCAAAAATGCTCAATACTAAAGTTATAAATTCAAAACTTTACCTCAGACATGTGGAAGTCTCCAACAGTATTGCCCAGAGGACGCTGGCTGCTTCTGAGCTCTTTCTTTAGTGACACTATTGGTGATTTGCACATGTTGGAGGTAAAGCCTCACATTTATAAAAGGTCTAGTTGTGGAAACTTGCGGTTACATAAAAAGCACAATATCTCATTTCATTTTATGTTCTCCATACAGTAATTTAGGAACTTTTCCAATGAGTCATAACACCGCATTAAAAAGGACCTGGTGCCAATCACAAACAATTGTGCAGGTGAGGAGATTAGCAAAGACAGACAGCTGAAATGCATGTAGGAACTCCGTTCAGTCAGTATTGTGATTTTCACTGCCCAGCACACACATGATCAGGTGTTGACATGACTATTTTGTTCTTGCACTGTTTAACATCCATGAGGTGTCTTTATTATTATACCCACCATCCTCTCCATCACTACTAACAACGCCACCATCTCTCCCACCCCACTCGCCAAAGTCCTAGGTGTCACCCTGGACTCCCACCTCTCCTTCCTACCCCACATCCAACTGCTATCTAGATCTTGCAGGCTCCACCTCTGCAACATCTCCAAGATACGTACATTCCTCACCCCAGACACCACCAAACAACTCGTACACTCCCTCATCATCTCACGCCTGGACTCCTGCAATTCCCTTCTCACTGGGCTACCCAAACGAACGCTATCCCCACTCCAGTCGATCCTGAACTCAGCGGCTAGACTCATCCACCTCACCAACCGCTCCACATCTGCCTCCCCCCTCTGCCAATCCCTTCACTGCCTCCCGATTGCCCAACGCATCAAGTTCAAGCTGCTAACCCCGACCTACAAGGCCATTCACAATGCCGCCCCGAACTACATAACTGACCTGATACCCAAATACTACCCTACCCGTGCCCTCCGCTCCTCACAGGACCTCCTACTCTCTAGCTCCCTGGTCTCCTCCTTCCATGCCCGATTGCAGGACTTCTTTAGGACTTCCCCCATCCTCTGGAACTCCCTACCCCAATCCATCAGAATGTCACCTACCCTCCTCACCTTCAGGTGCACCCTGAAAACCCTCCTCTTCAGGGAAGCCTACGCCACCCTCACCTAACACCCGACCTCACCTAACAACCTCCTCCACTCTACCCACCACTCCATCCCCCACAGCCATCTCCTCCTGTGCCACCTTCCCCTCCATCCTAGATTGTAAGCTGGAAAAAGCAGGGCCCTCGAACCCCTCGTGTATTGTATTGTTACTGTCTTGTCTCATGTTATGTCCCCCTTGCTACTGTACAGCGCTGAGCAAACCCTTTGGCTCTATATAAATACTGTATAATAATAATACAGTATTTATAAAGTGCCAACAGTTCACTCAGCACTGTACATTACAAAGGGGGACTCTTTTGTTCTTGCACTGTTTAACATCCATGCGGTGTCACTGACTCTTGTTCTTGCACTGTTTAACATCCATGAGGTGTCACTGACTCTTTTGTTCTTGAACTTTTTAACATCCATGAGGTGTCACTGACTCTTTTGTTCTTGCACTGTTTAACATCCATGAGGTGTCACTGACTTTATTGTTCTTGCACTGTTTAACATCCATGAGGTGTCACTGACTTTATTGTTCTTGCACTGTTTAACATCCATGAGGTGTCACTTTCCTACTTCAAGCGGAGTTCCACCCAAAAATGGAAGCTCTGCTTGTTTGACTCCTCCACCCCCCCACTGCCATATTTGGCACCCTTTGGGGAGGGGGGGAGCGGGTACCTGGTTTTGACAGGTACCCACTCCCTGCTCACTTCGCCGCAGCGAAGAGAGACGGAAGTTCGGCCCCCTCCTTCCTCCCGCAGTCTCCTAGGAACCGTCACAGGTCCCAGAAGACTGCTGGACCAATCAGTAGGCACAGCGTGACTAGTGCATGCGTAGTGGGCACCCAGCTGTGAAGCCGCAAGCTGTCACAGCCTGGTGCCCACAGTTGAGATGTTGGCGCCGGGGAGAAGAAAAAGAGAAGGGAAAGTGCGGATGAGCACATTGCTGGACCCTGGGACAGGTAAGTGTTTGCAGGGGCGGACTGACCATTTGGAAACTCAGGCACTGCCCGAGGGCCCGGGGTCAGTAGGGGGCCCCAATGAGATGCCACTGGTACCTTTATCATAGGCTTTTTTGAGTTTGGCCAAGGACACAGGGGCCCCATGATCCCCTATTGCCCAGGGGCCCCATGAGTTGTCAGTCCGCCCGAGTGTGTGTTTATTAAAAATCAGCAGCTACAAAAACTAACTGCTGATTTTTAATAAACACAAAAACGGTTGGAACTCCGCTTTCAGGTCTGCTCTCAGCCCTTAAATGAGTATCAGCCCACTGCTGGAGTCCTTTTCAACACTTATGCCAATCAGGACTGGCTGAAACATGATAGCATGACAAGATGAAGTGAGAGAGAACTTCAAGAAGAATTCCAGGTATGGCAATTTTTACAAAGTTACATTGGTCTAGCTTGGACCAACGAAAGTATGTACAGTCAGTCACGGCCAAAAATCTTGTCCCCTCTGCATTTCTGTCAGAGAACACACCACTTCGCCCAGATAATTGCTGCAATTACAAATGTTTCAGCATTCTCATGTTTATTTCTTTTGTTTGTATTGGTATGACACACAAAAGTGGAGAAACAAAAAGCCAAATCTGGCGCAAACCCCCAAAAATGGACTGGACAAAATTAATGGCACCCTTAATGTAATATATGGTAGCACACCCCTTGGAAAAAATAACTGAAATCAATGGCTTCCTGTAACCATCAATGAGTTTCTTCCACCTCTCTACTGGAATTTTGGATCGCTCTTCTTTCCCCAACTGCTCCAGATCTCTCAGATTGGAAGGGTTCCTTTTCCCAATTGCTGTTCTGTGATCTCTCTACAGGAGCTCTATGGGATTGAGATCTGGACTCATTGCTGGCCAGTTCAGTCCTCTCCAGCACTTTGTCTGAAACCATTTCTGGGTGCTATTTGACGTGTGCTTTGGGTCATTGTCCTGCTGTAAGACCCATGATCTCTGACAGAGACCCAACTTTCTGACACCGGACTCTACATTGCACCCCAGAATTCTTTGGTAGTCTTCAGATTTCATAATGCCATGCACATGGCCAAGACATCCAGTGCCTGAAGCAGCGAAGCAACCCCAAATCATCCGTGACCCCCACCATGTGTGACTGGAGGGACTGGACTCTTTTCTTTGAAGGCCTCATTGCTTTTTCTCAAAACACCACTACTCCAGTGATCTCTACTAGCTTCCAAGTCCTGTGCTGAATGGCCGCCCTGCTGTATTCTGAACACAGGAGGTTAGCCACTTGGCATGGGCACCATTCCAAGAACCCTTTGCAATATCCCAATGAATGCACAACATTCTCTGATTGGACAAGGTGGAGAGGAGGGGAGAAGATGTTACTCTCTCCAAATCATCCAATCAGAGAATGCTTTGCATTCTCTGAGAAAAATGCAAAGCAGTCTCTGAATGGAGCCTGTGGCTAGCGGACGACCTTCTGGACCAATGAAACTATGTAAAAATATCCATACCTGGAATTCTTCTTTAAATGATTCACACTGCAGGATCCCCTACTTATTTATGCTGTGTGAAGGAGACTCTGGGAAGTTAATATACAGAAAGATTTGGATTATACTAACTAGTGCTATTTAGAATTTTGTTTCAGGGTCTCTAAACTTGTAAATAAAACCCTCCTGACCTTCTCAGCCAAAATTTAAATAAAATGCAGCACTTAGGGAATTAGAGGACAGCTAGCCACACATCCCACTTCCTTCACCCTCAGCCCAGCCTAGTCTCGGCCAGTAAACATTCCCGCTGATCCATCACTATAATGATGTGCCTCAATGGCAAGATAGAATGGGGAAGCTTTGGCATGACCAGGAAGTAGCAAACATTGTCCAATCAGAATTTCCCTGGCAGAGTGGGGGCAATCTGCATTTAGGCAGAGCAAGGGGCACCCCTCTAGGTGCATGCACTTTATACCTGAACTATACCATCCAGCATTCAAAGGCTTACAGATAATGCTACCTCTGCAGCAGGGCCGAAGCTTGCCCGCAGCCATCCTTGAGGCCACTATCCTTTGTGACATCTGAATTTCCTAATAGGAATCAAGCAGCCTCTTGCCAGCTGTAGTTGAGCTTTGCATCACAGCTGCTATTGATCTGCACAGTCTGAGGCTTGGCATCTTGCCTGTTAGAATTCTCACATACAAAAAGGCTGCTGCCAATGGTCAAGGCAGTGCTCGCTTTTAGAGAAGCGGGGAGTAAAAGCTTTCCAAGCTGAACACTCAACAAATTTCCATGGAAAATCACTGACGCCTGTGTACCCCAGTTATGTGCTACTGCAAGGCCTTTCCTGCTGCTTGGTAAATAGCAGAAATGTGGCTATTAATAGGTTCCTGGAACAGCTGGAACGCTTCAGCCTCTGTGCCTGGATTGCCGCTATTCCTGCACTGCACTGGACTCTGCTGTTGTCCTGGCCTGTCACTACAAAGGCAACGGAGTGTCCAAGTCCTGTAATCGGGGGATGTGAAGAATAAACGGACTGTCCAGTTATCTCAGGTATAAAGGAAGGATCAAATGCTGGACTTAAAAAAAATCCAGTATGCAGGAAAATCTCAACTATATATCTCCAAAGACATGCTGGTAGGTTAATTGGCTCCTGTCTAAATTGGCCCTAGTATGTGTATGTATGAACGTAAGTTAGGGACCTTAGATTGTATGCCCCTTGAGGGTTAGGGAACTTAGATTGTACGCCCCTTGAGGGTTAGGGACGGATGTGAATGTACAATATATATGTAAAGCATTTTGTAAACTGACGGCGCTAAAAAAGTACCTGAAATAAATAAAATGTGCGGTATGCTCCAATATGACAGCACTGGGTGTCTAAGAGGCCAATAGCCAAGCACGAATGCAGTCATGTGAGAGGAAGGAGAGCAAGTTACATGTTCCCCCAATATTCAATAGTACCTGATATGTCGCATCAAAGTGGTGGAAAGGAGCAGCTGGGGAGCAGAGGAAATTTAAAGCAGAGTTCCAGCTGAAGAAAAAAAAAAAAAAAGTCAGCAGCTACAAAAACTGTAGCTGCTGACTTTTAAAATACAGCCATTTACCTGTCCCTCGGTCTAGCGGTGTCCTCACCACGGCCGTCTTCTCTCCCTGGCGCCGTCATCTTTAGTGTGGGCACTCGGCAGTGACAGCCTGCGACTTCACAGCCGGGTGCTCACTGCGCATGTGCGAGTAGCGCTGCACTTTGAGAATAGTCTTCTGGGACCTGTCACGTGTTCCAGAGGACTACGGGAAGGAAGGAGAACTTCCGCTTCCGATCGCCTTAACTGATCGCAGCGGAAATGGGAGTGGGTACCTGCCAAATTCGGGTACCCGCTCCCCCCCTGCAGGTGCCAATCCCTAATGGGGAGCGGGGGACAAAGACTTAAAGCGGAACTTACCCTTTTGGGTGGAGCTCCACTTTAAAGTATAAGGTGTTGGTGGGGCTGTCATTAAAGTGCACTCGCTGCTTTGCCCATGCTACTGTATATTGCATTGGGAGATAAACAGTATAGAAAGATGACAAAGGGCTCCATTATCCATTTCAGTGGCACCTGTAATCACATCAGCAACATGGGCAACCTGTTAAAAAAAGCTTAGCACAGGTGTATGATTCCAGTGATGGCAAACATTCCTATATACTGTACATTCGTATTGGTCCATCACTATGACAGGCTACCTCAGTGACCAGCAGGAATGGGAAGGAAGCAGTAATGGGTGCACATGCCTGAAAGGGCTGAAACTTCAAAGCAGAGGGACAGCTGTAGGTGCCGACCCATTTTATGGGCCCCTACACACAGACTGGCAGAGGAGCCTTCAGTAAAATTCCTCCACCCTGGCAGCCCAGGTGTATTGTCACTGACATGAATGACTGTGTATTGCTGCACTCCTGTATATGGCAGTGCTACTGTAAACACGAGTACAGCATATGGATATATGTAGAAGATTGAAAAATTTCCGAACACTCTACTCGTGTTTACAACATAACCATCACATGCACGAGTACAGCAGCGTATACATTCATGACGATGACAGCGTATGCTGCACCTGGGCTGCCTGAGCAGAGGAATTATGGCGGCAGTGCATCAGTAGTCATCTTTTCTTCTTAATTATTAAAGTGACAGTTACTTAAAGCCCATTAAGTTATGTGGAAGATACATGCTCAGGGGCGGACTCACCATCTGGAAACTCGGGCACTGCCCGAGAGTCCGGGGTCAATAGGGGGCCCCATGAGATGCAGACCAACAAGGAGATTTGTTAATCTCTTTGTTGGTCTGCATATTTTTTGGCTACTGGATAGAAGCCATATACTGGGTGATACAGTCATTTATATTTGAACCTCTAAATCTATTTTTTACTAACTGGGCCCCATGAGATGCCCCTGGTACCTTTTTCATAGGCTTTTTTGAGTTTGGGCAAGGACACAGGGGCCCCATGATCCCCTATTGCCCGGTGGCCCCATGAGTTGACCCTCCCCATCAGTGCTGGGGTCACATAGGTTTTCACATTTTAGAATGCGGTAGCCTTTTAAAATTATGGACAGTTTGGAGGCACTCCAATTTAGAATGGGGTGCCTCAGGACCAGGGGCGGACTGACCATTTGGAAACTCGGGCACTGCCCGAGGGCCCGGGGTCAGTAGGGGGACCCATGGGATGACCCTGGTACCTTTTTCATAAGCTTTTTTGAGTTTGGGCAAGGACACAGGGGCCCCATGAGTTGTCAGTCCGCCCCTGTACATGCTCCAGCATGCAGAAGTTTGCAGAGCTTGTTTATAGCTCCAGAGCAGCGATCTACTGTCCAAAGAGGTTTTCCAATGCAGGAAAACCTCTCATAGTTCTTTACAGCTCAGTAATGCACATCCGCAGAACATAGAGGAACAAAAGGCGCAGCACAGTAGCTCAGTAGTTAGTACTTCTGCCTTGCAGCTCTGAGGTATGTGGTTAGACTGCATGGAGTTTGCACGTTATCCCTGTGCTTGTGTAGGTTTCCGCTGGATACTCTGGTTTTCTTCCACAGTCCAAAGACACGGGTAACTGATTCCTATCTAAAGTGGCCCTGGTATGTGTATGTATACATTTGAGATAGGGACTTTTGATTGTAAGCTCCTTGAGGGTTAGGGACTGATGTGTATGTGAGGCATAAACTGTCAGTGCAATATAGAACTGTAATACCAGAACTATATATTACCTGTAATGAGAATAATAGTAATAATAAGACTCCAAAAAGCAGAGCGTTCCCTAAAATGGCGAGATGTGAATGTATCCTATACACAGTTATTGTGTCGGCGTGTTCCAATGTAGATTTTGTTGCTTTTAGTTCTGACTGTCGTGTTCTTTAAGTCATGATGAAGTAAAGCATTCTGCAACAATACAACCAACACGACACACACAGACAGGAACCACTCCGAGACGAGTGACATAACACATCGGAGGAGATTCCACGAATGGCAATGAAGCACGATCTCGCAGTATGCCTCAACCAAAAGCGCTAAACACAAGTCCATGCGCATTTCCTACCTTCACACCCTCGTTGTAGCTGTCTGCGGGACTGTTCAGCCCGGCCAGGTTACTGACGTGGCTGGGGGCGCCCGGCCGGGGGGGCTTCTTAGGTGGAGCCGAGTGATCTGAACGGACAACAAAATAACATTATTTGGGGCTATGTCAGGCGACTTTTTTGCAACTTTTTTTTTTTTCTCACAAAGCAAATAATTACTTTTCATGGAATCGCTAACTTTTACAGAGACTTGTCGCTCGGCCAGTTCACGATGGAGTTTGAGTGGAATTTCAGGTGAGCTCACCGATGACAACTGCTCTGCATTCATGTTTATGACTTGGCTACAAATTGCTGAAAGAGAGCGACTGGTAGCAGAGAAGACCAACCCAATGCTGTAGAATAGCTTAACCACTTCCCGCCCGGCCCACGTACATAAACGGCCGTATGGGGGCAGTGCAGGAGCGGGTTGCCGTTCATAAACATGCATTTTCAGCCTGTGCGCACTCCCTGTGAGCACGCGGCACCGCGATCGGGTGCCCACTGCGTCCGGAGGACACAGCAGAACACCGATCGCTTAACGGGACCTCTGTGTGAGGTCCCGATCATGTGATCACTGATTGGCCAATCAGTGATCACATGAATAGTAGTAAGCAAGATGTCACTTCCTGGTATCATTGCTTACTATGTGTGAAATCTGTGAATGATCAGAGATCACATGGTACAAGGCTATTCACAACAGCCTTGTACCATGTGACAAGCTGTGACCAATCACAGCTCTCACAGTATTTCTCAATGGCTGCAAGAATGCAGCCAGAGAGAAGGAGAAATGTATTTATTTATTTCAGATACTTATATAGTGCCGTCAATTTACGCAGCACTTTACATATATATTGTACATTCACATCAGTCCCTAACCCTCAAGGGGTGTACAATCTAAGGTCCCTAACTTACATGATTGCTTTTACAGCTTTTATGGGTGTGAAAGCAATCAGTGTAAAAAAAAAAAAATATTCATCGCCCGCCACAAGTAGCACAGTGTCACTATGGTGACACTGTACTGCTAGGGTGACAGTATGTTAAAAAAAACAAAAAAACAAATGAGAATATAAAAAAAAAAAGAAACATAATTTTTTTTTTTTAATTATCTTTGGTGATAAACTAATTTGGGTTATTTTTTTTTTTTTTTTACTAAAGATAACTGAATACATCTTGGCCAAGATTTATGAAGATTATTTATTTGCAGAATTTTATAAGAAAAACACTTTTTTTAAAAATTTTTTGGACTTTTTCATTTATATAGCAAAAAAAAAAAAATCCCAGTGATGAATAAATACCACTAAAATAAAAGTTTTATCTGTCTCAAAATAATGCTAAAAAAATCATATAGGTACAGTGTTGCATGAACCCACAATTGTCAAAGTGTGACAGCGCTGCAAGCTGAAAATTGGCCTGGGCAGGAAGGGGGTGAAAGTGTCTGGACTTGAAGTGGTTAAACCACAGCGGGGACAAATTGCAAAAATGTGAATAAAGTGATGAAATCGCAAACTACAACTTGCCTCACTGGCACTAGTGACTTGCAACAGCAATTAAACTGACACTAAAGAATATCCTAAAATAATCTATGCAGAACCACTACTTAATAACCTGTAATCTATTTTCCATTAAATCATTTCCAACGGGGTTTTTTTGCCTCCTTGTAAAGTCCTCTGCAAGCCTTGAGCCTCTCCTTTTCCCCCTCACTTCTGGTAGTTTGGAATAAGTAGTGCACGGTAGTCGTGGTCATGTACACTGCTCTATGCACACTACAAATCCCATAGTCTATAGTCCATCTTGTCAGCAAGCAAGAGAGTGAATTGGAAAACTACACACCCTGACAGTCTTTGCAGCTGTCGGCATGCAGTTTTGAATGAACTACCACGGTGCAACTGCCTGCCTGTATTGGAGGTACATGCAGACCGTGACAGGACAGTGACATTACACCCACGATCTGCTGATTGTCGGTGCAATGCTTTATTTACAGGTCCCTAATGAAAAAAAAAATGCTTTTTTTTTACATGCAAAAAAAAAATGTACATTATTTTTTTTTGTAAAAGTGAACTTATCCTTTAAACCTGAGGATATTGTTACTTTAAATGCTAGTCTGATATGGTCCTAAGACAGCAATGGACTTCTCAAATCTTTCCTCTGTTGTCCCAAATTCAAAGCGTTCACCTTATCATACCTTCCAAAATAAATGATATAACAATATATTATTTATTGTTATTGTATATTGTTATTATTTATATTGGAATCAATAGCGAGAAACTGTTTCCTATAAATACTTTGATCCCAGGACTCGATCAGATAAGGTTTTATATATATATATATATATATATATATATATATATATATATATATATATCTATATCTATCTATATATATATATCTATCTATAACTATCTATATATATATATAACTATCTATATATATATATAACTATCTATATAATATTTATGTAAGAATACATAAATACTAAATCAGGGTTTGTGTCTCTATTAGGAAGATTTCCCCACAATTCCTGTCCCAGTGACCCTTCTGTGATATCCTGACACACTAGGTTTCCCTAGGCCAAGAAGTGAAGGTAAATGTCCCCAAACAGGCATACAATGGGGGAGGGGGGAAAGAAAAGGCTCTAAACCTTCTCCATGCACCAAAAAGTGGGAGAAAGAAATTGGCTGGAGTTGTGGTTTACTTAAGCTGATCAACTTGACAGCTTCTACACATAAACTGAAAATGTAACATCAGACTCCAAGCACAGCTCCATTTTATGGAACATAAAAAAACAAAACAAAAAAAAAAAGCACAACTCGCCTTCCCCCCAAAAAAGAAAAAAAGAACTGAAAAAAAATCCCTCTTTTCCTGTAAAGAGGATCAATTGCTTTGTTAATATAGAAGGAGGCAGCCCTGGAAAAAAAAATGCAAAAAAAAAAAAAGAATTGATGAGTATTATCCCAAATGTGACAGGTCCCCTTTAAAGAAACCAATATTAGATAGTACTGGCAACACTCGGCTGCATTGCGTGATCTGTTCTGCTCACCTTGTTTCCCAACAGGCTGATAAATGTGCTGGTTCCCGGCCTGCAAAGACAAGGAGACAGAGTTTCCATCAGGATTCTAGGGCAGACAGCAATGTGCGTACACAAACTCTGCCTTATGTCACAACAGAAAACCAAACGCCAAGCGAGGCTTGAAAGGCACACATTGTCATTTTTTTTTACATTTTACAAACTTGCTGTTAAACAATATAATAAAATGTTACGGAAAGAACACAATATTATATCAGAAAGTTTAACGCTGATCTCAGGCCTTCCCTTCAGTCTTGCCCAGTTGTAGCGGCTCCTCTGCTGGACTGAAATGGCTTCCTCTGATTTCACTGCGCACAGTCTGGGGATGCAATAAACCTCTTATGTCAGATTTCCAGCAGCAGTTTCCTGAGGAACTACCTGCACCTAATTCAGGCAAGCATTGGCGCCCGTGTTGGTAACCCTACCGACACAGGCAAATTCAGAGTGAGCGTATCCCTGAAGATGTGTATGCGCACGAAATGCGTAGGGAGGAGCCACACTTGCAGACGTCACGCCGCCTCACCGCGGTTCACATCCATGCGGGCAGCGTTTTGCACGGGCACGAGAGCCCATTCATTTGAATAGACTCCTATGCCCGTGACACGCAGGGAAAGAAGTCCCTGTATTTCTTTGGAAAATGCAGCCCGCACAGGAACCTCGGTTCCCAGTACGGTTGTGTTTTCCAGTGCGGGCGGCATGCTATTAGAATTAATGACACCCGCCCACGGATCCGCATTTCTCTGTGCCGGTGGTGCGGCTGCATGGATTTTTGTGCGGATCTGCAGCGGCACCACCCGCACATATTTGAACCTAGGGTTAGACTGGATATGAATCACTCCCACCAACTCTCTGGAACACAATTTAGGCTGCAATTTTGCCCAATTTAAAGTTTCGACCGCTGTGTAGGAAATTTTGGGCATTTAATATAAAGAAGGGTTACGAGTATTGCACAGCTATACAGGAGTCACATAACAAAAAATAATTTCAAGTCCCCAGCGGCACACACAGCTGCAATGATTTGTCACACCACAATGACTGTCAATTAGCAGGGAGTGTCTGTTATAAGAGGTGCGTCTTTCTGCACTTTGATGTGTGAATTTTCCAAGTGTCACAATGCCAGTAATGGTTCAAAGTCCCTAACCCTCAAGGGGTGTACAATCTAAGGTCCCTAACTCACATTCATACATACACATACTAGGGACAATTTAGACAGGAGCCAATTAACCTACCAGCATGTCTTTGGAGTGTGGAAGGAAACCGGAGTACCCGGAGGAAACCCAGGCAGGCAGAGGGAGAATATGCAGACTCCAGGCAGGTGGTGCCATGGCTGGGATTCAAACCAATGCCCCCAGTACTGTCAGGCAGAAGTGCTAACCATTTAGCCACTGTGCTGCCCATAGGTCATGTTGAGCAGGCGCTACACCGGCCAAAAGCACCAGGGGGTCTAGTTCTTGATGTGGCATGTATACACCCCCATCCACTGTCTCTGCAGCTAAAGGGGTAGCAGTTGTGGGGCAGTAAAAGTGTGGCTCAACCGCAGGGTTTTACAGCCCCCCCCCCCAACTGCCAGAGTGAATGAGCCCTAACACAGAAAGTGGCTTCACAGTACTGGCTGTGCTGTCTGGCAGAGGAATATGAATCATAAAAGTGACCAGAGAGAATTATACATTCTATTTTCAGATAAGATATATGTGCATTGTTTTTGGCTTGTCCTGGACCTCCTTTGATCTGGAGTAGGATTTGCGGAGGTGGCAACGGCAGCGGGTTCTCCGGCGTGGATTTGTCCCTGCAAATTTGCTTATTGGGTGTATCCGTTTCGGGGATCCCAGCCAACCTAATGAGGCGAATTCACAATGCCATACTTTCCGGCGTATAAGACGACTTTTTATACTTTAAGACGACCCCCAATTGTTGGGGTATGTTTTTTACGCCGGGTATACAATGGGAACCTTGAGTTTGTTTGGGCCAAGCTGGTTCAAAACGAACATCCCTAATCTGTCAGCCCGCTGGATGTGCGGTTATACTGTATGGTAGCTTCGGCTACATACAGTATACCGCGCTGAGCCAATCACTGCGAGCGATGTATTCTATTAATGAATACAGAGCCTGCTCGGATTGGCTGAGGTTGTGACGTCATCAGCCCGCCTCTCTGACGCAGTCAATCCGAGCAGGCTCTGTATTCATTACTAGAATACATCGCTCGCCGTGATTGGCTCAGCGCAGTATACTGTATATATACTGTGAACTGTATGAAGCTGAAGCTACCGTACATACGGTATTATTGCAAATCCAGCGGGATGACAGATTAGTGGGTGTATTTTTAATCAAATCTGATTTTAAATGGTGTTGCCTCAGAAGGGGGGTAGTCTTATACGACGAGTATAGCCTGAATACGGCTGCCAGACGCATTCACCTTTCCAACCGCTCCATCTCCGCCACCCCCCTCTGCCAATCCCTCCACTGGCTTCCGATTGCGCAACGGATCAAATTCAAAATCCTAACACTGACGTACAAAGCTGTCCACCATACTGCCCCGAACTACATCACTGACCTAATATCCAAGTACCGCCCAGCACACACACTCCACTCCTCACAAGACCTCCTTCTCTCTAGTTCCCTGGTCTCCTCCTCCCATGCCCGCCTCCAGGACTTCTCCAGGGTGTCACCCATCCTCTGGAACTCCCTGCCCCAACCCATCAGATTATCAACTACTCTCCTCTCCTTTAGGCGCACCCTGAAAACCCATCTCTTCAGGGAAGCCTACCCCACCCCCTGCTAACTTGCCGACCTCCTCCACTCTTCCTACCACTCCATCCCCCACAGCTATCTCCTCCTGTGCCACCATCCCCTCCCTCCTAGATTGTAAGCTCGAAAGAGCAGGGCCCTCGATCCCCTTCATGTTTTGCATTGTATTGGTATTGTTCTGTCACATGTTCTGTCCCCCTTTGTAATGTACAGCGCTGAGCGAACTATCGGCGCTTTATAAATACTGTATAATAATAATAGCCCAAAACCTATGTTTTAACTAGAAAATTAGGGGGTCGTCTTATACACCCAGTCGCCTTATACGCCGGCAAATACGGTATCTGCGTTTCTACCGTATGGGCCATTGGCCTTCATTGGAAGTCACCAATGGTCCCTTTGGCCTCTGTTTTGCGGACAGTCGATATGGTCATGCTCATGGAACGTATTCAATATACGTTGTCGGATAGGATGCATTTATTCAACAGGAAATGGGACAGTTGGAGAACACATGAACACATCTTGTTCGATTGATGGTCTATCATGGGTTGATCTGTATTGAACCTTTGCTAGTTATGTGGTTGTTCTGCCCACCTTGGCTGCCTACCTCCTTCATGTACTTGATCTTGATTGTGTTATGATTGTGCTTTATATTACTGTTCATTACCTATGTGCCTATTTCTTGTTGTATATTCTACCTCACGAAATTGTGCGGTTTTTGTAATCTCTTAATAAAAACGTTTGTAAAAAAAAAAAAAAAAAAAATATATATATATATTTCAGCTGTGTATTTAGCTGGTTATTTTGATTCAGCTGTAAATGGTCCCCCCAATCATTATTAGGTCTTCAGTATTAGGAATTTCCATTATTTTTTGCCCTTTCTTAGGAACAGGGGCAGACTGACCATTTGGAAACTCAGGCACTGCCCAAGGGCCCGGGGTCAGTAGGTGGCCCCATGAGATTCCCCTGGTACCTTTTTCATAGGCTTTTTTGAGATTGGGCAAGGACACAGGGGCCCCATGATCCCCTATTGCCCGGGGGCCCCATGAGTTCTCAGTCCGCCCCTGCTTAGGAATAAGGGTTAAGGTCTGAAACAGAGCAGAGTGTTTTATCCGCCAGTGTAGTGACCCCTCCAGCTGCCTCCGTTCTATGCTGTGTTTATACTGAAGGATGGCTATTATTCACCCTCAATGCTAAGAAGTATAAAGCACGATCCAGCAAAAAAACAAAAGAAAAATGTGCTTTGGCTGTGTCAGTGACAAGATCTCTGAGGCTGGAGCATTATAAGCTGGGACAAGGGCAGGGGAGGGGGGGGGGACATGCTGGAATTTCGCTGTCATCTTATCTAAACCTCAGACTCATCCAAGTTCCCTTTCATGGTCTTCCAACCACAGGCATTCACAGAGAGGTCTCCCTCATCCGCGCTCCGTCTCGGGAATCGGGAGGTCGAGGATTTCACGGGACAGGAATGGAATCTGGAGAGCAGGAAAATATTTGTCTGTCGCTATGCTCTGAAGACAGCCTTTTCACGCTGAAATGTTTGATGTGACTCGTTCCATTTACCATCTCAGGGAAAAGGCTCTCCGACTACAGAGGCCTAAAACTGAGCGCAACCGCCAACTGACCGCGCAAAGAAGAATTTACACTACAAATGAAAGACAGAGAATGCTATGTTTGGAATTCTCTAAGGGCTCATTCACACTTGACTTTTTTTCCAACTCTTGCCAAATGCTCCTGTAGCGCTTGACAAGCGTTGGTCCGGCGTTTGCGGAGCGTTTTTAACACTCCAAAAACGCCACATGCGCGGTTTAGCGGCGGTTGCTAGGCGTTTGCCAAGCGTTAAAAACGCCCCACAAACGCCTATAATGAAGTTTGAATGGTTGCAACCCCCTCACAACCGTGTCGCAAACTCCTGCCGGGCGTTTGCAGAGCGGCACCATAGGCTTGAATAGGAGGCTTCAACTCCTGACTCGACCAGAGGCGTCCTTTTTGACGCGACGCTCCCGTTTGAACAGCACTATGTGCTGCAATGTGCAGAATTTTCCGAGGCGTTTGGAAAATGGTAAAAATGCTTCCCAAACGCCTATCTGCTGCTGGCTAACAAGGCTAGTGTGAACGCAGCCTAAGATGATCAATTCCTGTAAGAAAAGGTTGCATGATCTTTGATTGGCTGGCTTTATTTGGCTTCAATACTTGTCAAAACAAAGACGCAGATCATGTGCTTTGACTTCCCTGGTCAAGTCAACAACTGGCCAGGCAAGGATCATTGTCAGGAGATGGCCAGTAATGGCAGCGGTTTTTTTTCAGTACAAGCTGTAGAGAAGGTGGATTGCAATTTGCTGCAGCGGGTCTGTCGGCAAGGGGCGCTGGGGTGTCATTGTGAATGAATGGCACAGCTTTGCACCAACACGGGTGTGTAAACCGTTCACAGCGGTGGATGCACGATGTGTTGAGGTAATGTGCAATTTACTACAACACATCTGCATGAACATGATGCAATGGCATTCTGAATGGCATCCCAATTCATCCGTAATTGCCAACGGGACGCACACACCATTTTTTGGCAACACACGCTACGTACACATATCTGTCGGCAAGGCGCATAGTTGGTGCAGAATGAATGGCCCAGCTGTGCACCAACCCATGTAACATGCACTGCCGCACACTGCACTGCCACAGTGTGCACAGGCCCTCAGATGGAGACTGAAATGACTCCCAGTGCTGGAACCAATAGAATCTGAGAGCAACAGAACAACGGGAGTCATGTTGGGTGGGGGGCCCATGGAACCCAGCTTACTTTGCAGAGGTTGGGAGACCCCTGTCTCAGCTCCCCATATCCCTCTTATGTGCAAGTCACCCTGTGTCTCTTAGGAGCACAGAGTGACTAATGGACGCTGAGAATGCGGTTGGAATTACGTCAGATGGGACAGTGATATTTATGAGCCATATGAAGACTATTCATAGTTATATAGTTAGTCTGGCTGAAAAAAGACAAAAGTCCATCCAGTTCAACCGTAGAAAAAAAAAGTTTTCATCATCAGAAATGCATGCAAAGCATTTTCCATGTATTCACATGGACCCGCTACACCAGTGCAGTCAGTTCCAGGTTTTGCGTGAAGGAAACAATGGTAGAACGCGCCGCATTATGCTCATGATGGGATCCATAGTGAATACAACCAGAAAAGACAGGTCATCTCCACACATACTGCTCTCTCTGCTTCTGCTCTCTCTATTCCTCTCAAAATGTCTGAAATAGTTAATTATTTACTGTTTTTCAGTGCATTCTGGGCATTTGGAAAGGTTACATTGTTAGTCAGGTTGAAAAAAGACAAAAAACTCCATCCAGTTCAACCATAGAAAAAAAAAGTTATAATCCTACACCAACAGTTGATCCAGAGGAAGGCAAAATAACCCAGAAAAGAATGATGCAATTTGCTCCTGCTGGGAAAAAAATTCCTTCCTGATCCCCCCGAGAGGCAATAAGATATTCTCTGCATCAACTTTCCCTATAAATGTTATATCCAGTTATATTCTGTGTATCTAAGAAAGAATCCAGGACTTTTTTGAAGCAATCCACTGAGCTGGCCAGAACCAGCTCTTGAAGGAGTCTATTCCACATTTTCACAGCTCTCACTGTGAAGAAACCTTTCCGTGTTTGGAGATTACATTTCTTTTCCTCCAGACGTAAACATATTCCTGGTTGTTGATTCTGAACTAGACATGTGAATTGAAAGAGCTGATCACGCCGGCCTCTCCTCTACTCCAGTGTAGAAGCCAGACCATCTGCTCTGTAGTGAAATCCTAATTGACCAAACCATTGTCTAGGTGTGAATTCCCATTCACCTTTTGTTTTGGTCACTAAGCTAGCTAACCTAATGAACTTACTGTTTAGAGTGTTAAGTCTATTTCTGTATATAGCTGTGTTTGCATATGATCATGTGATCCCTCTCAGTGTGCATTGTATAAAAAGCCCGTTTGCGTTTAAAGAGTTCCATGTTCAGACAGTCTGGTGTCGTCTAGTCTTGTATGGTCGGCTGTGGTGTCTGTTGTCGGTGTTCGGACGGGGAAGCGGTATTCTAACGGAAGTAGTCTGGCGCAGTCTGGGTCGGTTCTGTTACACAAACTGCCCCCAAACTATATACAGATAGATTTCAAACCACACTACATAACTTCACTGTACATAACCGGTATCCTTTCTAGTGGCCAGCTCCCATCAATCATATATAAAGGTAAATCCACTAAGAAATAATACAGCTCGGCACAAGAACCCGATTATCAAGAAAACATAAAGGACAACTTTTGCTTTAATGATTTGCCCTCACCCCCCTGGAGTGCTGCCCAACAAGTGTTATACCTTCCTTCAGCCCCAGCATATATCAAACTTTACTGTGTGACCCCATTCAGAGCCTTTAATATGAACTTGGTGTCTTTGTGCTGTGCAAGCAAGCCACGGTCCAAAAAATCAACAATCCAAGTGACTGCTTGAACCCACCTTGAGTACGGCTTTACCATAGGAATCAATGGGACTGTGGTGCACAACAGCAGTACAAAGTGGCTGTTTTCGAAGGAAAGGTTGTGTGGTCCCAAGAGGGGTCACACACAGGGGCAGACTGACCATTTGGAAACTCGGGCACTGCCCAAGGGCCCGGGGTCAGTAGGGGGCCCCATGAGATGCCCCTGGTACCTTCTTCATAGGCTTTTTTGAGTTTGGGCAAGGACACAGGGGCCCCATGATCCCCATGAGTTGTCAGTCCGCCCCTGGTCACACAGTAAAGGATCAGGGTTGAAGGTAAAGAAAGCCATAGATTATATCATTTTCTTAACTTACACCATGGATGGAAGGAAAGAAAATTGATAAATTCCCCCATCAACACAGTCAGTGTTGATGGGGGAATCACTATTGCAGCACTGTTGTGTTCTACGAGCAGGGAGCCTTCCTTGCCGGCAGAAAACGATGATCCCTGCTGGCAGCTATAGCCACCGGCAGTGACAACCAGACAGGCTGGTTGTACTGAAACTGATCGATGGATTGACTTCAGCACAACCAGCCTGCCCATAGATGGATTATTAATAGGTAAAGTTGATCCAGGGAATATCCGATTGCCTCTCGGGGGATCAGGAAGGAATTTTTTCCCCTGCAGGGGCAAATCAGATCATGCTTTGCTGGGCTATTTTGTGCCTTCTTCTGGATCAACTGTGGGTATAGGATAACTTTTTTTTTTTTTTTTTAATGGCTGAAGTGGATGGACTTTTGTCTTTTTTCAGCCAGACTATGTAAATCTCGGGCAGTCCCTGCTGAACTGGCTGAGATTCAATCAATCTATGGCCGGCTTTTAAGCAGTAGTAATCTGCATCTGGGAAAAAAAAGGCAAGTTAAAGCCATAATGTGCTAGTATGCATTGCATACTAGTTTGCTCAGCGCTTTACAATATAAGGGAGACAGTACAATTACAATACATTCCAACAGAAGGAATAGGAGGGCCCGGCTCGTGGAGCTTACAATCTAAAGGAGGGGGAGGTGATACAAAAGGTGATAGCTGCGGGGGATGATCTGGTGTGGGTTATTCAAGTACAGTTCTTAGGTGGAGGTGGGGTAGGCTTCCCTGAAGAAGTGAATTTTCAAAGATCGCCTAAAGGCAGACAGGGTGGGGGCAGACCGGACATACTGTGGTAGGGTGTTCCAGAGGATGGGAGAGGCTCTGGAGAAGTCCTGGAGGTGACCATGGGAGGAGGTGATGAGGGAGCTAGAGAGGAAGATATCTTGCGAGGAGCGGAGTGGGCGATATCTGCAGATGAGGTTGGTGATGTAGCTAGGGGCAGTGTTGTGGATGGCTTTGTAAGCTGTGGTTAGTATTTTGAATTTGATACGTTGGGATAGTGGAAGCCAGTGAAGGGATTGGCAGAGAGGGACAGCAGTCGCTGATCGGTTGGTAAGGTGTATGAGTCTAGCAGCAGTTGCTGATTTTTTTGGTAAGGTGTATGAGTCTAGCAGCAGTTGCTGATTGATTGGTAAGGTGTATGAGTCTAGCAGCAGTTGCTGATTGATTGGTAAGGTGTATGAGTCTAGCAGCAGTCGCTGATCGGTTGGTAAGGTGTATGAGTCTAGCAGCAGTTGCTGATCGGCTGGTAAGGTGTATGAGTCTAGCAGCAGTTGCTGATTGATTGGTAAGGTGTATGAGTCTAGCAGCAGTTGCTGATTTTTTTGGTAAGGTGTATGAGTCTAGCAGCAGTCGCTGATCGGTTGGTAAGGTGTATGAGTCTAGCAGCAGTTGCTGATCGGCTGGTAAGGTGTATGAGTCTAGCAGCAGTTGCTGATTTTTTTGGTAAGGTGTATGAGTCTAGCAGCAGTCGCTGATCGGTTGGTAAGGTGTATGAGTCTAGCAGCAGTTGCTGATTGGTTGGTAAGGTGTATGAGTCTAGCAGCAGCATTCATAATAGACTAAAGGGGGGATAGCCTGTGTAACGGTAGACCAGTGAGGAGGGAGTTGCAGTAATCAAGGCGGGATAAAACCAAGGCGTATAGGTCCTAGTGGGCGGCACATAGAGGGAAGGGGGGAGTCAATTAGAAAAAAAAAAAAAAAAAAAAAGCAATTTAAGTGACGCTATTTTTTTAAAATGGAGCGTTGGAAGGGTTTGAACCCAATTTCATTGTTGTCCATGTCCCCACTTAGAAAAATCAGCCCCACTATTGGTCCTGGTGATCAACATTTCTGGTACAGAAAGTGAAAAAAAAAAAATCCAGGAAGGTGTCGGTAATTCTAAGAATCTGCACTCTTTCCAAAGTGGGAATTGCCCGCACATTGTAAATATTTTCCTTTGTTTCCTGTTGCATCTCCCAGACAGGAAGTGAAGGGAAATCTCAAGAAACACAGACAGCAAGGGATAAACAGACAGGGGTTTTAACCCTTTCCCACTTCATCCAAAACAAACAAAAGGTTCAATACACACAAAACGTCAGTTTTGGGTGGATGATGGCACCACTTATCTAGGTCTTAAATCTGTTGGGACTTTGGGTGTCTTTTATGGCTATTACAAAAAGGTTTAATGTTTTTTGTTTTGTTTACTTTGGATGAAGGACAAGGCAGCAGGAGGAGTGAGACTGTGACTGGAGGGTGCAGAGCCAGGAAATCTGGCAGGAAGATCTAACAGCTGGAACCCTTGAAGTAGAAGAAAAGATTTCGGCTTCCCTGGAGCTCCTACCACTGTGCAAGTATGTTCGGCATATTTGCACGATGACACTCTTACCATGAAAGGTGCCCCCTCCATCAATGCAACGTCTGAGTTTCCCCTCGCCACTTCCATCCTCTCCCTGTCTTCTTCTGGGTTCAGAGTCCTCAGTCAACTTGATTGGCAAGGCTGAGATGAACCAACTTCTAAAGAAAGTTACTTCATCCCACCCCTACCACATGCATGGCTGTCCTACTGGATATCGTATGTACTCTCCAGCGCCTCAGGATATGCACAGCCAAAAGGGAAGCCAAGGGTACCAGGACAGCGACAACCAAAGGAAATGCTTCAGGGGTGCAGCCCTCCTCAGACGGGGAAATTAGCCATTGGATAGAGAGAAAACAGGTGGCGCACACACCTAGTGCATTATCCAAGGTTTGTTGTAGGAGTGAAAGAATAATAAAAACATACTCACAGACGAAGCATGTATCGAAAAAGCATAGAAAAATGACAATGGCCACAACGGCAGGCAAGGTGTTCTCACTGTCAGTGCGGTCAAATGACTGACACGTTTCGGGGACGAATCCCTTTCCTCAGAGCTGATGACCAACCTCTGATGCTTGATGTTGAGGCATCAACAGCGAGGCTCTTACTTTCCATTCATCATACATCAGCATCAGAGGCTGGTCATCAGCTCTGAGGAAAGGGATTCGTCCCCGAAACGCATCAGTAATTTGACCGCACTGACAGTGAGAACACCTTGCCCGCCGTTGTGGCCATTTTCATTTTTCTATGCTTTTTAGATACATGCTTCGTCTGTGAGTATGTTTTTATTATTCTTTCGCTCCTACAATAAACCTTGGATAATGCACTAGGTGTGTGCGCCACCTGTTTTCTCTCTATCCAATGGTTGTCCTACTACCTACCTAAACTGCCCACACACACAGCAATCTGACTTTACAATCAGTTCCAGATTCACCAAATCTATCTGCTTTGAAGGCATATCTAAACAATCCCTTCAAGGTGTATGCAATGTGACAGATCCTTTTACTATGTAGTTAAAAGACATTGTACAATCAGATTGTTACATGTATGGCCAACTTTAGAAAGAAATAAGCCAGAGGGTCCGTTCCCCCCCCCGCTTAACCACTTCCTGACCGGCCGTTGCATATAAACGGCTGGACGGGGGCAGTGCAGGGTCGGGTGGCCATTTATAAACAGCCTCCCCGCACCCTGCTTGTGCACGCTCCCTCGGAGCGCGCAGCACCACGATCCGGTGCCCGCTGTGTCCTCCGGACACAGTGAAACACCGATCGTCGGACGGGACCTCTGTACGAGGTCCCGATCATGTGATCACTGATTGGCCAATCAGTGATCACGTGCAAAGTAGTAAGCAAGATGTCACTTGTGACATCATTGCTTACTACGTGTGAAATCTGTGAATGATCACAGAGGTCACATGGTACAAGGCTATTCACAACAGCCTTGTACCATGTGACAAGCTGTGACCAATCACAGCTCACTCAGTACTTCTCAATGAGTGCAAGAATGCAGACAGAGAGAAAGAGAAATGATTGCTTTTACATCCTATATGGGTTTAAAAGCCATCAGTGTAAAAAAAAAAAAAAAAAAAAAAAATCTTCATCACCCCCAAGTATTACAGTGTCACCATGGTGACACTGTACTGCTAGGGTGACAGTATGTATAAAAAAAAAAATAAAAAATAATATAAAAAAATAAAATTAGGATGTAAAAAAAAAAATGTTTAAAAATTATAATTTTTGGTTATAAACTAATTTGGATTTTTTTTTTACTAAAAGATAATGGAATAAATTTTGGCAAAGATTTATGATGAAATATTATTTATTTGCAAAATTTTATAAAAAACCTCACTTTTTTTCAAAATTTTTGGACTTTTTCATTTAAATAGCAAAAAAAATAAAAATCCCAGCGGTGAATAAATACCACCAAAATAAAGCTTTATCTGTCTCAAAAAAAATGGTAAAAAATTAATTTGGGTACAGTGTTGCATGACCGCGCAATTGTCATTCAAAGTGTGATAGCGCTGAAAGCTGGAAATTGCCCTGGTCAGGAAGGGGGTAAAAGTGTCCGGACTGGAAGTGGTTAATCTGCATTCATAACTAAAATAATTTTGAGCGAATAAACATGACCCCAGAATAGTTCTACTTACTGCACTTTTAGGGCTCATCACCATACTGCACCATGATTGTTCGCTTTTTTCTTTTGAGTGACGGTCTGATCATCTCTCACTTTGGATACTAAATCACCTTTGGAGTGGATTTTCAACTTTGAAGAAATGAGGGATGAACTCCAACAGATGATGTGCTGCAGTGTTGTTGTCACCATATTATTTATTTCTCCAAGAACAACAAGTACTATATGCTGGTTTTTCAACAATCAGCATATTACTCCGGTGAGTTCTATTTAACCATTTTTGGCGGTGGATATACTTGGTGATGAATTATTTTGGACATTATTGATAATTTGAACTTTTTCGTTTTTGCTGGATTTTATTTTGATTTAAAATATTGTTTCTTATTGTTTTGTTATTTATTTTCTTGTTATACTTTTGCATGTATTTAAGCGCAACCTATTTTTTTGAAGTTTTGTATATCCTATAAGTTTATAGGCTAGGTTTTGCAGCTGTTTTATATAATTTCCGTGGCGCTGGTTCTTTATTTATACATTCGACATTGTATTGCCGCCTCACCCCCTGCTATAACCCCTTGAAACCCGCACTAGCACACTGCAACCACGTGCACTGCACACGGTTGTAGAGCTTGGGATGGGGTGTATAATTCATGCTGCGGCTGCGAAGCAAAACACTGCAGCCATGGCATGTGTACACATTCCCCCCGTGTCTGCCTCTGTAGCTAAAGAGGGAGCGGCAAAAACACAGCTCAGCCATGGAGTTTTACCACCCTCCCCCCAACTGCTAGTGCGAACTGCATTCCAGCTGTAACCAGGCTGGTGCTAACAGTGATGCTGATAGTAAACTTGGTGGGGATTAATAGGTTGCCTCCCACTGCTCTGTCATAAATAATCTCTCCCAGTTTTTGACTGTGAAAACAGAATAATAAGATGGTCCCATACACAGCCTTCAGCAAAGGACAAAGAAAAAGAAACGCCACTGGACTGCAATCATCAAAGGCACAACATACGCCCAGTCCCTGAGGGGGTAAAAGCGATTATTCACAGAGTGCAATAAAATTCTGCCTTGCAGCATCAGTGTTCTCAGTTCACATCTCGGTCAGGATATATCTGCATGGAGTTTGCATGTTTTTCCTCTGCTTGTAGGGGTTTCCTCTGGTACTCTGTTTTTTTCTCTTTGCACTCTAAAGATTGGTTCACAGGTGAATTGGCTCCTGTCTATTATTATTTATTTCAGGTACTTATATAGCGCCATCCATTTACACAGCGCTTTACATATATATTGTACATTCACATCAGTCCCTAACCCTCAAGGGGCGTACAATCTAAGGTCCCTAACCCTCAAGGGGCGTACAATCTAAGGTCCCTAACCCTCAAGGGGCGTACAATCTAAGGTCCCTAACCCTCAAGGGGCGTACAATCTAAGGTCCCTAACCCTCAAGGGGCGTACAGTCTAAGGTCCCTAACCCTCAAGGAACGTACAATCTAAGGTCCCTAACCCTCAAGGGGCGTACAATCTAAGGTCCCTAACCCTCAAGGGGCGTACAATCTAAGGTCCCTAACCCTCAAGGGGTGTACAATCTAAGGTCCCTAACCCTCAAGGGGTGTACAATCTAAGGTCCCTAACCCTCAAGGGGCGTACAATCTAAGGTCCCTAACCCTCAAGGGGCGTACAATCCAAGGTCCCTAACCCTCAAGGGGCGTACAATCCAAGGTCCCTAACCCTCAAGGGGCGTACAATCAAAGGTCCCTAACCCTCAAGGGGCGTACAATCAAAGGTCCCTAACCCTCAAGGGGCGTACAATCAAAGGTCCCTAACCCTCAAGGGGCGTACAATCTAAGGTCCCTAACCCTCAAGGAACGTACAATCTAAGGTCCCTAACCCTCAAGGGGCGTACAATCCAAGGTCCCTAACCCTCAAGGGGCGTACAATCCAAGGTCCCTAACCCTCAAGGGGCGTACAATCCAAGGTCCCTAACCCTCAAGGGGCGTACAATCCAAGGTCCCTAACCCTCAAGGGGCGTACAATCTAAGGTCCCTAACCCTCAAGGAACGTACAATCTAAGGTCCCTAACTCACATTCATACATACACATACTAGGGCCAATTTAGACAGGATCCAATTAACCTACCAGCATGTCTTTGGAGTGTGGGAGGAAACCGGAGTACCCAGAGGAAACCCACGCAGGTACAGGGAGAACATGCAAACTCCAGGCAGGTGGTGCCATGGTTGGGATTCACCAACGACCCGAGTACTGCCAGGCGGAAGTGCTAACCATGTAGCCACCGTGATGCCGACTAGAATGTGTGTGTATATATATATGAGAGATCGGGATCTTAGATTGTAAGCTCCTTGAGGACAGGGACTGGTGGGACTGATTAGTAAGGCATGGCATAAATTGATGGAGCTATATAAATGCCTGTAATAATAAGAGTAATAATAAAAATAGTAATAATAATAAAAAAATATATAATAATTATTATAATAATGATGCCACATGAATTGCTACAAATTGTACTGCAAATACCAAGCGCAGCTTTTGAAGCAAATCCAAACCCTAAAGAAATGGAATATATTGCAGCTTAGCAATTCTTAGATGTGATGGCTGCATTCGGTTTCCTTTTTTACTCAAAAACACTTCTTGTCCTAGATTGGCTAAAATCATTGCAATGTATCTATGGAGGGAACAACGCTGTCATCTTAGGCTGCTCCTCTAATTTGGACTACATACACATCCAGGGGTGTTTTTACCACAAGGCAAACAAGGCTTTTGCCTAGGGCGGCATTTTTCAGGGGGGCAGCACTGCCCCTTGGAAGAAGGGATGGAAGAAGGGACACGTGCAGCATGGGGACCAGGTGGGATCCGAGAGAGGCTGTGGGCTTCTTGACGGTGTATGCACAGCCCGACTCTCTTTCCCGGGGATGTCCAGAGCTGTGAAGGTGTTTTCTCTTTCTTGATGGGGGGTGGCCAGTGTATGGGGGTCGGTGGTAGTGGAAAGCTTTCTCAGGTGTGGGGGGGGGGCAGGGGTGTTGGTCAATGTCAGGCTCTCTCCACAGGGAGTTGGTGGTGTTGATTGGTGCCAGACTCTTTCTGCGGAGGGGGGGGGGGGTGTTAGGTGGCCAATACACCACTGTACACATCCTAGTCTCTTCATTTCCATTACATCAGGGAGATATGCAGTTTACTGAGGATAGTTTAGGAGGCAGATGGCGTTGTTTAAGATTTTAGGACCCTGCATTGGCAGTATCAACAGGTATTTTCCATTTGTGGCTTACATGGCTAGGTTGCAAAAAAGACATCTAGTGCAACTTTACAATAGGAAAACTAATGCAGGCACCACAGCTGCAAATGAATACATTTTTGTTTTTTGGGTTTAGATATCCTTAACGTGCTGCTGTCCCACATAACAAACATGTGTGGCACTAAAAGCGTGGGCTCCAACACCCACATTCCGCACATGTGTCACCGGGCAGTTGAGGTTTATGAGTGTGCTCATTGCGTGCTCCTAACACAGACTGAGCGGTCAATGACAGCTCTTGGCCCCCACTAGTGACTGGCTCCCGATCATGTGATTGGTCATATGATCGCCGATCCCTCCCACCCCTGGTGGTGTATTTAGGTTTTGTGCTGCTCTAGGCAACACAAAAATCATCTGCCCCCATGGACACAACTAACACCACCCCTCTTTCCCCCTCCAGAGCCTGACATTGACTTTCACCCTTGCCTCCCACCTGGGAGAACCTTCCACTACCCCCCCCCCACAGCGATAGAGAGAAAGACACCCATCTTCACAGCTCCGGACATCTCTGACGAGAATCAGGCTCTACATACACCATTGAGCAACCTGCAGCCTCTCTCGGATCCCACATGGTTCCCAAGGTGCGCATGTCCCTTCTTCCGTGGGGATGTGCTGCCCCCCTGAAAAATGCCGCCCTAGGCATGTGCCTTATTTACCTTGTGGTAAATACGCCCCTGCCCACCCCCCCTTTCCCCCAGCGTACAGACCCTTTTAAAGGGATGCCAGGGCTGGGCTGGAATGGGTGTAAACATAGTAATCGCGCTCATTTTGAATGTGGCACCCAATGATATCTGGGGCATGCTTTCAGCTTGCTTCATAAAGTATATGATAAGGTAGCAATGAGATGTGAAATGGGAAGGTATGCAAAGCACTTACAGGAGTTGATTAATAGAACAGTATCTAAAAGCTGACACCTTCACAGTTCAAAGGAAATGCAAAGGCAACACCCAAGAAACCACTAAAAACCCGAGTGAAGAACCACAAGAAAAAGTTGCACTAACATGCTGTAAGCTGTACACACATCACAGGAAAACTGACATGTCCGCAAACAAAGAAACCTAGAAAATAATGAAATCTCTCCATTCACCGGAGCCGAGGATGTGAATCCGGTCAGTTCATCATTCCAACACAGATATACAGATTTTGTTTTTCTGCAAGGGATATGACACAATGAGGAATGGGGTAGCATGGTAATAAAGCAGACCGAAAAACCCAGGCATCCCATAAATGTGACCTTTGGCTATAAAATGGAAATATTCACAAGCCTCCTGTGTCTTCTAATTGGCCAGTTTGTATTCACTGGTCATGTGGTCTGTACTGATCAATGTTTACGGATAGCTATTGGCTGGCTGGCTCGTGTTGAACATCATTACCTGAAGATTCCCTGACGCAGAGAATGACACCAATGCCAAAGCACTGCTGACTGACCAGGGATTTCTCAGCACTGTCATTGGTGTTTACTGCAAAGAGGTGGATTTTTACATGAATGTGACATGTCAGTATAGGTTTACACATTTTAATTTGTCGTTTAAATACATTAGTGTAGGAAAATCTAACAATAATGAAGCCTGTATATAAGGTAACAGAGTGTACCTTGTCAGATAGTGGAGGGAGAAGCAGTGCTGGATGTGTAAGCTGCACATCAGGTGAAAGTGTCAGATAGTGGAGGGGGACGCAGTGCTGGATATGTAAGCTGTATACAAACATACAGTGTGTGCCTTGTCAGATAGTGGAGGAGGAATCAGTGCTGGATCAGTAAGCTGCATATAAACTTACAGTGGAGGAGGAAGCAGTGCTGGATCAGTAAGCTGTATATAAACATACAGTGTGTGCCTTGTCAGATAGTGGAGGAGGAAGCAGTGCTGGATCAGTAAGCTGTATATAAACATACAGTGTGCCTTGTCAGATAGTGGAGGAGGAAGCAGTGCTGGATCAGTAAGCTGTACATAAACGTACAGTGTGTGCCTTGTCAGATAGTGGAGGAGGAAGCAGTGCTGGATCAGTAAGCTGTACATAAACGTACAGTGTGTGCCTTGTCAGATAGTGGAGGAGGAAGCAGTGCTGGATCAGTAAGCTGTATATAAAAAGACAGTGTGTGCCTTGTCAGATAGTGGAGGAGGAAGCAGTGCTGGATCAGTAAGCTGTATATAAACGTACAGTGTGCGCCTTGTCAGATAGTGGAGGAGGAAGCAGTGCTGGATCAGTAAGCTGTATATAAACGTACAGTGGAGGAGGAAGCAGTGCTGGATCAGTAAGCTGCATATAAACGTACAGTGGAGGAGGAAGCAGTGCTGGATCAGTAAGCTGCATATAAACGTACAGTGGAGGAGGAAGCAGTGCTGGATCAGTAAGCTGCATATAAACGTACAGTGGAGGAGGAAGCAGTGCTGGATCAGTAAGCTGTATATAAACGTACAGTGGAGGAGGAAGCAGTGCTGGATCAGTAAGCTGCATATAAACGTACAGTGGAGGAGGAAGCAGTGCTGGATCAGTACGTTATAACTTAGCTGCTGTTCGTGGCAATGGATGGAAACCATTGAAAAGTCTGAAGGTTACTCAAGTGACGGCTAACAGACCCCCACTTGCTCCCTTGTGGGGGTACCTGCCATTCACTCAGCTGTTTCTGGCTCTCAGGCCTGGAGGCTTCTTTACGGAAAGGTATTTGAACTATCTCCCTAGCCGGCAGTGTCAGACAGCAGACAGCTGTTACCCAGGCAAAACACAGACTTCCAAAACATGTTTTCCTAACAGGAAAAGTCTAGAGAAGGAAGCTTACCGGACACTGTATGCTTCCATCCGCATGGTCAATGCTGCCCCGGGAGAGCCTGACATCGGGCTTCTGGAAACAAGTAATAAAAGTAATAGATGTGTTACTAGCAGGAAAACATACGAGGCACAACGTCCAACAAACAACCTTCTCAGAGGGAAAAACAAAAAGCCAAGCAATGCTTTGCACAATCCTCTCCCCCTGCAAGTCTGAAACGGTTAAGCAAGAAGGTGGTGAGAACACAAAGCCGAGGGCAGATCCAGCTTCTGCAAAGATCACGAAAACCGAGAATCCTACCATCCGGCCCACGCAGCACTTGAACACTTGCATGTTGGTAAGAGTTCTCTGCGCAGATCCCCGGGAAGCGTCTTGAGGGTAAACAGGAGACGAGGCGATGCATTAATTCCAGTTTCCTGCGAGAGGAAAGATCTTGTGTGCGCGGCTTGGCTGCAGCCGCCAGAGTGGAAGTGGGGCCAATTACTGAATCTTTTTAGCATTGCACAAGCAAGGCTTTTTTTTTTTTTCTTTCCCCCTCTCTCTTCTCTTTATTGCACAGGAAGAACTGGAGGACAGAGAGCGATGACTTGGCTACGTGAACAGATCATAAATTATGTCCTCGGCTAGAGGCGCACAAAAGATAGTTTAAAGCTTCTGCCTGAGATTTGTAGTCTGACGTCCAATCAGGGAGAGCTTTACGTATCAGCGAGGAAAACAGTCCTGTCCTGCTTAAGTTGTTTACAGGAATTTAGACGTCAGGTGATTAATTATTATTATACAGGATTTATATATTATTATTATTATAATACAGGATTTATGGCGCCAACAGTTTGCTCAGCGCTTTACAATATAACGGGAGATCATACAGCAACAATACAGTTCAATACAAGAGGGATAGGAGGGCCTGATCCTGGGAGCTTACAATCTAAGATGGGGCCAACCTCCAGCGTGAAGGGGCCAACCTCTGACATTATTATTATACAGGATTTATATCGCGCCAACAGTTTGCTCAGCGCTTTACAATATACAGGGAGACAATACAGCAACAATACAGTTCAATACAAGAGGGTTAGGAGGGCCCTGATCCTTGGAGCTTACAATCTAGGAGGGAGGGGCTAGTGGTACAAAAGGTAGTAGCTGTGGGGGATGGACTGGTTTTAGATATAAAAAGGTCTAAAATTACAAGGAGACCTGTCATTAAACTATACCCACAACCGTAAAGCAAGTCTGTATATGCAGTAAAGCATGCTTTTATTTTATTATTTTTTTTTTTTACAGACTCCTGCAAAGTAGTGCACCCATGACAGTGTGTGGCAGGTGCAATATCAGGCTCCTGCCCTCAGTACAGGCTGTTAAGTTGGGAGAGCTGGAGAAGTGTCAATGGACTACGAGAGCACTGATTACATTCACAGATCTCTGTGAACCAATGATGCAGCTGTCACATTTGTGCAAAATTTAAAAGTAACAGCCGCTATGGGAGAGAGAAAAAACCCCCCTGCAAGCTGTCACAGGATGGAGGGGGACAATGTGAGGGTGGAGGGGGGGACGGGACAATGTGAGGGTGGGACAATGTAAGGGTGGGCCAATAACATACCTAATTGCAGGTGTAACATGTAGCATGGTGCAAAAGGTAAATTTGGCCTTTAAAGCAGGGGGTCGGCAAAACGTTGAACATGGGCAGATAACAGGTCGATCAGGAACATGGCCCTGGATTGCCGCCCCCCCCCCCCCCCCAGTCTCTGCCGCTCTCCTCTTTGCAGTAAGAGGAATGTGGGAAGAATAACAGTAGTAGTTCGAGAGAGGGGGTGGGAGCAACCAAACACCTGCTGGTTAATGCGAAAAGTTAAATCCGGCAATTCCCACCCCCTCCCTCTATCCAGTACTTGTGATACTTCCTGCTCCCCGCTCTGCTGTACACCAAGGTAAGGTAGGGGAGTGCTACCTACACACTGGTGTGAAGGGGACAGGGCATGTGTGAAGGGGACTGAGGACACTACATTGGGGGGGATGTGTGTGTGAAGGGGACTGAAGACACTACAGTGGGGGGGGATGTGTATGTAAAGGGGACTGAAGACACTACAGTGGGGGGGGATGTGTATGTAAAGGGGACTGAAGACACTACAGTGGGGGGGGATGTGTGTGTAAAGGGGACTGAAGACACTACAGTGGGGGAGGATGTGTGTATGTAGGGGACGGAGGACACTACAGTGGGGGGAGGATGTGTGTGTGAAGGGGACTGAGGACACTACAGTGGGGGGGATGTGTGTGTGAAGGGGACTGAGGACACTACATTGGGGGGGATGTGTGTGTAAAGGGGACTGAGGACACTGTAGTGGGGGAGGATGTGTGTGTAAAGGACACTACAGTGGGGGGAGGATGTGTGTGTGAAGGGGACTGAGGACACTACAGTGGGGGGGATGTGTGTGTGAAGGGGACTGAGGACACTACATTGGGGGGGATGTGTGTGTAAAGGGGACTGAGGACACTGTAGTGGGGGAGGATGTGTGTGTAAAGGGGACTGAAGACTACAGTGGGGGGGGATGTGTATGTAAAGGGGACTGAAGACACTACAGTGGGGGGGGATGTGTGTGTAAAGGGGACTGAAGACACTACAGTGGGGGAGGATGTGTGTATGTAGGGGACGGAGGACACTACAGTGGGGGGAGGATGTGTGTGTGAAGGGGACTGAGGACACTACAGTGGGGGGGATGTGTGTGTGAAGGGGACTGAGGACACTACATTGGGGGGGATGTGTGTGTAAAGGGGACTGAGGACACTGTAGTGGGGGAGGATGTGTGTGTAAAGGACACTACAGTGGGGGGAGGATGTGTGTGTGAAGGGGACTGAGGACACTACAGTGGGGGGGATGTGTGTGTGAAGGGGACTGAGGACACTACATTGGGGGGGATGTGTGTGTAAAGGGGACTGAGGACACTGTAGTGGGGGAGGATGTGTGTGTAAAGGGGACTGAAGACCCTACAGTGGGGGGGGGATGTGTGTGTAAAGGGGACTAAAGACACTACAGTGGGGGGGGGATGTGTGTGTAAAGGGGACGGAGGACACTACAGTGGGGGGGGGGGGGGATATGTGTGTGAAGGGGACTGAGAACACTACAGTGGGGGAGGATGTGTGTGTAAAGGGGACTGAAGACACTACAGTGGGGGGGGGGGGGGGGGATGTGTGTGTAAAGGGGACTGAAGACACTACAGTGGGGGGGGGGGGGGGAGGATGTGTGTGTACAGGGGACTGAAGACACTACAGTGGGGGAGGATGTGTGTATGTAGGGGACGGAGGACACTACAGTGGGGGGGGGATGTGTGTGAAGGGGACTGAAGACACTACAGTGGGGGGGATGTGTGTGTAAAGGGGACTGAAGACACTACAGTGGGGGAGGATGTGTGTGTAAATGGGGACGGAGGACACTACAGTGGGGGGGGATGTGTGTGTAAAGAGGACTGAAGACACTACAGTGGGGGGGAGATGTGTGTGAAGGGGACGGAGGACACTACAGTGGGGGGGGGGGGGATATGTGTGTGAAGGGGACTGAGAACACTACAGTGGGGGGGGGGGGGATATGTGTGTAAAGGGGACTGAAGACACTACAGTGGGGGGGATATGTGTGTAAAGGGGACTAAAGACACTACAGTGGGGGGGGGGATGTGTGTGTAAAGGGGACTGAAGACACTACAGTGGGGGAGGATGTGTGTATGTAGGGGACAGAGGACACTACAGTGGGGGGGGGGGATATGTGTGTGAAGGGGACTGAGAACACTACAGTGGGGGAGGATGTGTGTGTAAAGGGGACTGAAGACACTACAGTGGGGGGGGGGGGGGATGTGTGTGTAAAGGGGACTGAAGACACTACAGTGGGGGGGGGGGGGGGGGGGGGGGGAGGATGTGTGTGTAAAGGGGACTGAAGACACTACAGTGGGGGAGGATGTGTGTATGTAGGGGACGGAGGACACTACAGTGGGGGGGGGGGGGGATATGTGTGTGAAGGGGACTGAAGACACTACAGTGGGGGGGGATATGTGTGTGAAGGGGACTGAAGACACTACAGTGGGGGAGGATGTGTGTGTAAAGGGGACTGAAGACACTACAGTGGGGGAGGATGTGTGTATGTAGGGGACGGAGGACACTACAGTGGGGGGGGGGGGGGGGGATATGTGTGTGAAGGGGACTGAAGACACTACAGTGGGGGAGGATGTGTGTGTAAATGGGGACGGAGGACACTACAGTGGGGGGGGATGTGTGTGTAAAGGGGACTGAAGACACTACAGTGGGGGAGGATGTGTGTGTAAAGGGGACGGAGGACACTACAGTGGGGGGGGATGTGTGTGTAAAGGGGACGGAGGACACTACAGTGGGGGGGGATGTGTGTGTAAAGGGGACGGAGGACACTACAGTGGGGGGGGGGATGTGTGTGTGAAGGGGACTGAAGACACTACAGTGGGGGGGATGTGTGTGTGAAGGGGACTGAAGACACTACAGTGGGGGAGGATGTGTGTGTAAAGGGGACGGAGGACACTACAGTGGGGGGGGGGGATGTGTGTGTAAAGGGGACGGAGGACACTACAGTGGGGGGGATGTGTGTGTGAAGGGGACTGAAGACACTACAGTGGGGGGGATGTGTGTGTGAAGGGGACTGAAGACACTACAGTGGGGGAGGATGTGTGTGTAAAGGGGACGGAGGACACTACAGTGGGGGGGGGGGGGATGTGTGTGTGAAGGGGACGGAGGACACTACAGTGGGGGGGATGTGTGTGTGAAGGGGACTGAAGACACTACAGTGGGGGGGATGTGTGTGTGAAGGGGACTGAAGACACTACAGTGGGGGAGGATGTGTGTGTAAAGGGGACGGAGGACACTACAGTGGGGGGGGGGGGGGGGGGATGTGTGTGTAAAGGGGACGGAGGACACTACAGTGGGGGAGGATGTGTGTGTAAAGGGGACGGAGGACACTACAGTGGGGGGGGATGTGTGTGTGAAGGGGACGGAGGACACTACAGTGGGGGGGATGTGTGTGTGAAGGGGACTGAAGACACTACAGTGGGGGGGATGTGTGTGTGAAGGGGACTGAAGACACTACAGTGGGGGGGATGTGTGTGTGAAGGGGACTGAAGACACTACAGTGGGGGGGATGTGTGTGTGAAGGGGACTGAAGACACTACAGTGGGGGGGATGTGTGTGTGAAGGGGACTGAAGACACTACAGTGGGGGGGATGTGTGTGTGAAGGGGACTGAAGACACTACAGTGGGGAGGATGTGTGTGTGAAGGGGACTGAAGACACTACAGTGGGGAGGATGTGTGTGTGAAGGGGACTGAAGACACTACAGTGGGGAGGATGTGTGTGTGAAGGGGACTGAAGACACTACAGTGGGGAGGATGTGTGTGTGAAGGGGACTGAAGACACTACAGTGGGGGAGGATGTGTGTGTAAAGGGGACGGAGGACACTACAGTGGGGGGGGGGGATGTGTGTGTAAAGGGGACGGAGGACACTACAGTGGGGGAGGATGTGTGTGTAAAGGGGACGGAGGACACTACAGTGGGGGGGGATGTGTGTGTGAAGGGGACGGAGGACACTACAGTGGGGGGGGGATGTGTGTGTGAAGGGGACGGAGGACACTACAGGGGGGGGGGGGGATGTGTGTGTGAAGGGGACGGAGGACACTACAGTGGGGGGGGATATGTGTGTGAAGGGGACTGAGGACACTACAGTGGGGGGGGATATGTGTGTGAAGGGGACTGAGAACACTACAGTGGGGGAGATGTGTGTGTGAAGGGGACTGAGGACACTACAGTGGGGGAGATGTGTGTGTGAAGGGGACTGAGGACACTACAGTGGGGGAGATGTGTGTGTGTGTAGGGGACCGAGGACACTACAGTGGGGGGGGGGGGGAGATGTGTGTGTGTGTAGGGGACCGAGGACACTACAGTGGGGGGGGGGGGGGGAGATATGTGTGTGAAGGGGACCGAGGACACTACAGTGGGGGGGGGGGGGGGGTGAAGGGGACTGAGGACACTACAGTGGGGGGGGGGTGAAGGGGACTGAGGACACTACAGTGGGGGGGGGGGTGAAGGGGACTGAGGACACTACAGTGGGGGGGGGGTGAAGGGGACCGAGGACACTACAGTGGGGGGGGGGGGGGGGGTAAAGGGGACCGAGGACACTACAGTGGGGGGGGGGGGGGGGGTGAAGGGGACTGAGGACACTGCAGTGGGGGAGGATGTGTGTGTGTAGGGGACCGAGGACACTACAGTGGGGGGGGGGGGGCGCGAATTTGTGTGTGAAGGGGTCTGAGGACACTACATTGGGGGAGATGTGTGTGAAGGGGACCGAGGACACTACAGTGGGGGGCGTGTGTGTGAAGGGGACCAAGGACACTACAGTGGGGGGCGTGTGTGTGAAGGGGACCAAGGACACTACAGTGGGGGGCATGTGTGTGTGTGAAGGGGTCCAAGGACACTACAGTGGGGGGGGGGATGTGTGTGTTAAAGGGACCGAGGACACTACAGTGGGGGGAATGTGTTTGTGAAGGGGACAGAGGACACTGCTACGGGGGGACATTGGACACTACAGAGGGGGGATGTGTGTGAAGGGGACAGAGGACACGGCTATGGGGATAGGGGGGGCAGAAAACACTGCAGTGGGTGGAGGGGGATGTGTGTGAAGGGGACAGAAGACACTATAGTGGAGGGAGGTGCATGTAACACTAATATAGGGGGAGGGAGAGAAGACCCTACTGTGGGGGAGGGAACAGAAGAGGACACTATAGTAAAGGGAGGGGCACAGGACACTGCTACAGGGAGAGGAGACCCTATTGTGGCGGAGGGGGCAGAGGACACTACTATGGGGGGATGATGTGAAGGAGAGCGGGGGACACTACTGTGGGGGTTGGGGCGCACAAGACACTATGCTGTATATTTATTGGGGACTTGATAGTTTTTGGCATACAAGTACTCGTGCACATGCTTAGTATTGGCACTGATACCGGTATTGGCCCAGCGCTAGTGTATGCCATCCGGTCCAGGTGCTTTATTCACCTTTATTCTGTCTGAATATTTCTGGACCATATCAGCTGTCAGCCATTGTGGATCATTTGGGACTGTGTCACTATCATGGACATGAGCTCCCCATGCTCCTTTGTGTACACAGAGATATTTAATAAATGTGCCTTCTCCTTTTCCCCCGTCACCCCCTCTACATTATTTTGTAAAGGGCCTACATGCTCAGTCCGGACCTTTTTACTATTAATATATCTCAATATTTTTATTTTGGGTGAGTGGGGGGGGGGGGGGGTTTGTCCTATTCTTTTTTGCAATCTGTTGTACGTTTTGAATTTTTGCAAATTACAACTGTAGACCTATGGATACTTCTTGTTCCCTTTATATTTCCCACTATTACAGACTGCAGAAAATTTACTGTTTTCTGGCAACCAGGAGCACTGTGGATGTTTTATGTCATTGCAGACTGCAGAAAGTCTATTGTTTTCACATGATGTCTGGCTGCAGGAAGCACTGCAAGTGTTATTATAGGACAATCTATTGTTTTCTGTTGATGTCGGATTTGAAAAGCACGTCAAACGCCGATCATCAGATTCATGGTTACTTCTACGGTGTACTGCGGATGACCCTTTTAAGGTTGTGCTTACTTAGACCTAACAACTCCTATTAAGATGCATTTGCATTGCAAACAAAGTAGGTCAAAAGCAGCCTTTTGCCACATTTCCTGTTAGAACCCACGTGCTTGAATGCAAAAGGCAGATTTTGCCAACAATACAAGCCCTACAATGACTACGGGGCCCCTTTAGCAATAATAAGAAACACAGATGACTACAGACAGGAGTTTGTCACACAACCTTTTAAATATGTCATAACAAAAGGATGTTTACTGAACAGAAAATATGCTACAATGTTGCCAGATCTTGTATTATGTAGACAAAACACAGTCCATGTCCCTTAGGGTCATCGGAGCCCAACAAGCAGTCAATGGCTCACAAAAAACACAAGGCTACCTTTCTTCACCATACTTTATGTGGCATTTTACACCAACTCTTTTTCATTTCTTTTAACCTCTCGCCTACCGAGCTCTTTCACCCCCTTCCTGCCCAGGCCAATTTTCAGCGCTGTCACACTTTGAATCACAATTGCGCAGTCATGCAACACTGTACACAAATGAAATTTTTATCTTTTTTTTTTTTTTTTTTTTTACAGAAGTAGAGCTTTCATTTAGTGGTATTTAATCGCCACTGGGTTTTTTATTTCTTGCTAAACAAATGACCAAAAATGTTGAAAAAAATAAATAAGTTTTTCTTAGTGGCTGTTAAAAAGTTTTGTAAATAAGTGATTTTTCTCCTTCACTGATGTGTGCTGATGAGGCTGCACTGATGAGGAGGTACTGATGGGCACTGATAGGCAGCACTGACAGGCATCACTGAGGGGTGGCACTGACAGGCATCACTGAGGGGTGGCACTGACAGGCATCACTGATGGGTGGCACTGACAGGCATCACTGAGGGGTGGCACTGACAGGCATCACTGAGGGGTGGCACTGACAGGCATCACTGATGGGTGGCACTGACAGGCATCACTGATGGGTGGCACTGACAGGCATCAATTAAGACTGTATTTATAGAAAGCAGTGCAGGTTTGGTAAAAATGAAGCAATTATGTTGCATGGCTGCTTAGGCTATAAACAGTGCTTAGTGTGGTTTATTTTTAATGAAAATATATGATTACCAGAAATCTCTCCTCTTTCTCCAGCCAGCGCTGGTCCTCCTCCATCTCCTGCTGCTGTCGTATTAATCTCTCCTCCATTAGATGGGTCGGAAGAACTTGGCCTAAACATCTCATGTCCAAGGGACCGGAATCCTGCAGACAGAGAAAACATATTAGCCTCCATAAAATGACCACAGACGCATCTGTCCGTCTGATTTCTAGCAGACTGGGGATTTTATGAATTAAACAAAAGATGTTCAGGATGTTTCATGTAAATAGTATTTCAACGTGTATATACATATATGTGTGTGTGTGTGTGTGTGTGTGTGTGTGTGTGTGTGTGAGCAGGGGCGAACTGACAACTCATGGGACCCCTGGGCAATAGGGGATCATGGGGCCCCTGTGTCCTTGCCCAAACGCAAAAAAGTCTATGAAAAAGGTACCAGGGGCATCTCGTGGGGCCCCCTACTAACCCTGGGAGTTTGTCCGCCCCTGTGTGTGAGTATATGTGTGTGTGTGTAAATGTGTGTGTGTATGTGCGGGTGGGAGTGGGTGTGTGTGGGGGTGCGTGCGGGTTGGTAAGGTGGATGGGTGTGTGTGTGTGCAGGTGGGTGGGTGCGGATGTGCGTGTGGGTGGCCGTGCATGCACGTGCGGGTGGGTGTGCGTGCATGTGGGTTGGTGGTTGGATGTGCGTGCGTGCGTGTGGGTGGCCGTGCATGTGCGTGTCTGGGCGTGCATGGGGGTGGGTGGGTGGGTGTGCGTGCGTGTGGGTGCGTGTAGTTATAAAAGCACATCAGTTAGGAAAGAAATACAAAGGCTGTAATTGATAAGCTCCTTCTGTATTTGCTAGCTGCCTGGCTGTATCTGATTGCAATGCACCTGAATCACAGACATGGAAAAAAAAAAAAGGAAAATTGAAAAGAATTCCTGATTTGTTCCGGGTCACTGACTCAAAGTAGGGGAGCTGCAGGATCAGCATGGCAGCCTGACTTCTGCCATTTTCAGAAGCAAGGATGGCAATGGTGGCCACCAGATTTCCCCGATCACAGGTGTGCTTTAAAATAGTTGTAAACCTCTGACATGAAACATGACTAGTGAAAGGATTTGCATTCTAAGTGCAATTATCCTTTAATTTCGATCATTGAAAAAAAATCTCAAATTGAGAACCACCTACTGTATATCTACATACCTGGCATTCCTGCACCAGGGTGTAGATCTCCACTCGCCCTATTTAACCGTTCATTGCACAACTATACATAAGGAAGCACAAGCATCTGTGGAAGCTTCAAACTTATTACTGCAACTTTGGGAACCTGTACTGAAGTCTGCACCATTCCATGGACTAAATCTTTAGTGTGAATGTTACTAAAAAACACAGATGTAGCAATGAAGCAGAACACACAAATTCCAGCTTGATCGTAATCACCTGACATATCAGTGCCCCCCCCCCCCCTTCCTTCCACTCATGTATTATTTACAGCTTTCTGGCAGGATTTACTCCCAATCCTTGTAGGCGTTACAAAGATCCCGGCATATGCAGGCATGCTCAGGACACCTGAATCTGCATGTGTATGTCAACACAGGAAGGAAGTTGGCGTGAGGCCAGACCAGAGGCTCTACTGCTGCTTTGGGGTAAGATAACAAATGTGGCTCATCCTTATGTCCCCGAATGTGATTGGACAGAGGTGTCTGGGCGCCATTTACGATAAATATTAGACAAATTTCACCTAATATCTGTGGGTAGGTTTTGCTGTGCGTCTAAGCGACTTCACTTACCTCCATATTGGCTTGCCACATTTCCTGGGTCCGATGGTTCCAGGAGTCCAGGTGGTCAAGTACAGCAGCTTGGCCGGGGTATATATTCCCAGACATAGAGGGGATTCCGTGGGAGACTGAGTAACCAGTCACCTAGAGTGAAACAGAATATTCATCATGATTATCTACCACCAGGAGCATTATGCAGAATACAGCTAAGAAACTTGCTACCTGGCAGTTGCTGGGGAACTACAATTCCCAGCATGCTCTGCAAGACACTGAATAAGAGAACATTCCAGCTTTGGACAAAGGGAAGCGCTATGTTTAATTAAAGTGAAACTATTAAAAAAGAACTATTTTTTTTAATAGAATGGGGACCGATCAGAACCTCAGTCTCTGTTTTTATTGTTGTCTGTGTCCACTAAGGTGAACTCCTCTCCATTCCTGTGTGGCTGCCAGGAAAGGAAACCAAAGGAAGGCATCGATGAGAGAACAAATCGCACTAAGAACCTGATGGGGATCTAAGGTTTCCACACCTATCCAAAAATAAACCAGACAAAAAATTGGAGTTCTGCTTTAAAGAGCATTACGGAATACAGTAAATTGTCTTAAGCAAGCCAAGAAAAATGAGGAATCACAATCACCCATAACAGCCAATCAGAATTTACTTTCCCACGAACATGGTTTGTGATCTTTGGTTTTGAACCGATTGCCAATGAGGACCATATAGTAAGCATGTGTATACTGATTTTTATGTATTCATCTATACATTTAGCTGCATGTGAAATGTGTTGTCAGCTATTCCCATCTCACTGCGATCATTATCCGTTATTGAACGCACTGTTCAGGAGTATGTATACTATTCTGCTGATCAGTGGATGGCCATGTGTAGATGTATGGAGTGTTCAGATCTTTATCTATGATTAATTTCCTGTCTTACATGTATATGAATCATTGATGACTTTTTATGTGTTTTATGACGTTTGTTACAAAATAGGATTTCAATTTTCCATAAATATTCTTCATCCATTGATTAAACACCCTTAAGGTGTTACTAAACCCAGCTCCCTGCATTCACTATATCTGCCCTCCGTGGACCCTGCATTCACTATATCTGCCCTCCGTGGACCCTGCATTCACTATATCTGCCCTCCGTGGAACCTGCATTCACTATATCTGCCCTCCCCCGGACTCTGCATTCACTATATCCGCTTTCCCCGGACCCTGCATTCACTATATCCGCTCTCCCCGGACCCTGCATTCACTATATCCGCTCTCCCCGGACCCTGCATTCACTATATCCGCTCTCCCCGGACCATGCATTCACTATATCCGCTCTCCCCGGACCCTGCATTCACTATATCCGCTCTCCCTGGACCCTGCATTCACCATATCCGCTCACCACGGACCCTGCATTCACTATATCCGCTCTCCCCGGACCCTGCATTCACTATATCCGCTCTCCCCGGACCCTGCATTCACTATATCCGCTCTCCCTGGACCCTGCATTCACTATATCCGCTCACCACGGACCCTGCATTCACTATATCCGCTCTTCCTGGACCCTGCATTCACTATATCCGGTCCCCCCGGACCCTGCATTCACTATATCCGGTCCCCCCGGACCCTGCATTCACTATATCCGCTCTCCCCGGACCCTGCATTCACTATATCCGCTCTCCCGGAACCTGCATTCACTATATCCGCTGTTCCTGGACCCTGCATTCACCATATCCGCTCTCCCCGGACCCTGCATTCACTATATCCGCTCTCCCGGAACCTGCATTCACTATATCTGCTCTCCCCGGACCCTGCAGTCACTGTATCTGGTCTCCCCAGACCCTGCATTCACTATATCCGGTCTCCCCAGACCCTGCATTCACTATATCTGGTCTCCCCAGACCCTGCATTCACTATATCCGGTCTCCCCAGACCCTGCATTCACTATATCTGGTCTCCCCAGACCCTGCATTCACTATATCTGGTCTCCCACAGTTCACACAACATGGAAATGCAATTATTTTAGTAAATATAAACTGCTAAATACCTTTTCTCATCAGCAGTTAGAGCAGTCTTATAACTTCTATCAGTGTCCAGCAGAGCACTGGTTAAAGCTTGCAGGAGGAGTTTTCATTCTCCTTCAACTGTCCTATGAGGCTGCATGACCCCTGACCCTCTGTTTGGACAGAGCAGATTGCCTCTGTGCTGATTACACGCACCCTCCCAAAGAAAAAACGCTCTCTAGCAATAAACACCAAACTGAGCACGTGCAGAGTGACTCCTGGAGCTCTGTTCCATCAGCAAATGCATTGGGGATAGTAGAAGAAGGGGAGGATCAGAGAAAACAGGATCAAACAGCCTTCTTATACAATGCAGAGGATTAACCCCTTAGGTTCCACAGTGAGTATAACAAGCATGCTTTACTGCATCTACAGACTGATTGTACTGTTGTGGGTTTAGTAACACTTTAAAGTATTGTTATTGAAATGGTGTTCCTTTTGATTTCATTCAGGATTTGAGATGTGGTGTCCTAGGCTCTATGTACACTAGTGGTTTTTTGTTTTGTTTTTTAAACTCAAAAAACATTGGAAAAAACACTGGTAGTAGCATTTTTAGTAGTGTTCAGAAGTGTTTAGGAGCGTTAGTGTTTTATTAGCATTTTTACAGTACATGTAGAGGAAAAAAATAATTATAAAAACCTGTTAGGAGTGTTTTAGTAGCATTTAGGAGTGTTTAGTGGGTTTTTTTCTGTGGAAAAACGCTACAAAAAAACTCTACAATAACTATTTTTTCTCCTCCTAGACGCTGAAACTCAGAAAACGCTAATAACCTAAAGTAGTGTGCATGAACACATAGGATAACACTGTTTACCTTCTAGGAGCGAAAAAAAAACCTGCTGATAACAGCTTATAGGAGCTTAGAAAAAACTGCTAGTGTGCATGGAGCCTAAACTGGTCCAAATATAATTAACCTGCATGGAGCCTAAACTGGTCCAAATATAATTAACCTGTTATCTTCCAGTCACATGATAACAATAAACTGAAGCCTGACTAGTTTCCTTTTCAGTTCCTAGTTCAACTTTGTGTGTGCGCATGCGTGTGTGTGTGTGGGGGGCTGGGGTCTGTTGCCATGGTAACCTGACACGAAGTCTCGGGTTACCACGGCAACAGCAACGCGCCCAGCTCTGTACTTGAGAGCAGGGCACCCCCCCTGTTGCCCCTGTTGTTCTCCCATCTGCCCTGTATGAGAGAAGACTGTGCTGCGGCCAGCTTCTCCAGGACTACCATCCCCCGGCTCCCTTCTCCTCTCACTGGCTGACCTGACTGTCTGTCTGCTGCCGGATCCCTCTATTGTGTGGGGTTAACTCTCTGCTGCCTGGATCTCTTCCCTGCCTGGACTTAACCTCTTGTTCCCTGTGAGCCTGCGGGCTGGACACCTTCCCTGCCTGGACTTAACCTCTTGTTCCCTGTGAGCCTGCGGGCTGGACACCTTCCCTGCCTGGACTTAACCTCTTGTTTCATGTGAGCCTGCGGGTTGGACACCTTCCCTGTCCGGAATTAACTCTTTGTTGCCCATGAGCCGTATGGACTTAACCCTTCCCTGCCTGGAGCTGCCTGTGCGGATTAACCCTGTGTTGCCTGTGCGGACTGCAACCCTCCGTGCTCAGCTCCCTCCATCCAGTAAGTGGACTAACCTTGTGCTGCCCAAAAGACTGAGCCCAATTCTCCCCAGGAACCCGAAGTCCCACGAAACCACCACGCCCGTCTTACTGAACCCTGTGGACTACCAGCCCCCTGTTGTTCCATATTGCCTTCCAGAGAACTTTACTGTGTTGCTGTGTCTGGTGTGAATCTGTGGACTAACAGAACTGTTGTCTGTGCCCCAAAAACCTCCCCAATAAACGCCCGCACGTCGAGTTCCGTGCAATCTGTCTCCTTGTGCTCTCTGGTTCTCATGACAATAATCATAAAGTTAATTTATTTCAGTAATTCAGTTCAAAAAGCGAAACTCATATTATATAGATTCATTACACAGAGCGATATCTTTCAATCTTTTCTTTCTTTTAATATCGATGATTATTGCTTACAGCGAGTGAAAACCCAAAATTCAGTAAATCAGAAAATTTGATTACATAAGAGCCCCCCACCCCAAAGCACCCCCCCATGTTGAGAGAATGTGGCCTGGTATGGTTCGGGGGGGGGGAGGCGCTCCCTTGTCCCCCCCCACCTTCCTGACCTGCTGGGCTGCATGCTCAGATAGGGGTCTGGTATGGATTTTGAGGGGGACCCCACGCCACTTTTTTTTTAAATTTAGGTGTGGGGATTCCCCTCAAAATCCAAACCAGTTTCAAAGGGCTTGGTATGGATGGAGGGGGGGACCCCACGCCATTTTTTAAATATTTCTTTTTTTACATTCAGCTGTCAGTGGGGAACCCCGCTGACAGCTGATGACTAAAAATGGATGAAAAAAAGGGATGTAAATGGCTGAAAAAAAGGGATGTAAATGGCTGAAAAAACAGATGAAAACTAGCCTGTTTTTTCTTTTAAAAAATGTGACTGAACTGATGAAAAAAACGGAATGCCCGTGTGAAAGGACCCAAACTGAAATAAATTAACTTTCTGATGATATTCTGATTTATTGAGACGCACCTGTATGAGTCAAGCTGACCAAGCTCTGACATACATGAGACTAATAGGGGCATACTCTATCTGCACATAAAAAATAATTCTCACACTAAGAAGAAACATTAAGCAATCTGGGAATTGTATGAAAATGTAGTTTCAGGTAAATGGTAGCATAGTTATTCATGCAGTAGGTGTACAAGCATTACACTGAAGTTGTATAGTAAGAATGTGTAGTGAGACATCCAGAGGGCAGTCACCCAGGGTCACATTGTATATATTACAAAGCTGCACATTCCAGTACTGTGTATGGTATGAAGTTATCCGGATGCACTCTGTCTGCACAGTACCAGTCTGCAGTGTGCACTCGTGTTCAGCAGACACCTCTCCCACCACCACCACTACACTCCTTGCTCAGGTTACATACAGGTCCAGGCCTGCCGTACTCCAGACTGAGCTGATCAAACACATTCTATGTGGTCTGAGAACTCGTCCCCTCCACAGTCTCGCAATTCTTTTACGTAGTCCAGGCAGGTTTGGGTCATCAATGACACACAAAAAAAAAAAAAATTCCCCTCCATCTCAGTAGATTAGAACAAATAATTACAGATTCCGGTTTTTATTTGGACATGTCATTTTTACTTTAATATCTTTTATGTCTAACATGTTAATGATTCTAGCATTAGGCAGGCGTGTTAGGCAAACCTGACCTGTAAAGTGCCTAGCTTAACCACCCACCCCTGCACTGCTCCTGTATGGCCGTTTTATATACATGGGCCGGACGGGAGCAGTGCAGGGGCGGGTGGCCGTTTATAAATGTCCTCCCCGCTTCCCTGCTTGTGTGCGCTCCCTGGGAGCGCGCAGCACCACGATCCGGTGCCCGCTGTGTCCGATCATTGAACGGGACCTCTGTGTGAGGTCCCGATCAAGTGATCACTGATTGGACAATCAGTGACCACATGAAGAGTAACAAGCAAGATGTCACTTCTGACATCATTGCTTACTACGTGTGAAATCTGTGAATGATCACAGAGATCACATGGTACAGGGCTATTCACGACAGCCTTGTACCATGTGACAAGCTGTGACCAATCACAGCTCTCACAGTATTTCTCAATGGCTGCAAGAATGCAGCCAGAGAGAAGGAGAAATGATTGCCTTTACAGCCTATATGGGTGTAAAAGCAATCAGTGTAAAAAAAAACAAAACATTTTCATCATCCCACCACAAGTAGTACAGTGTCGCTATGGTGGCACTGTACTGCTAGGGTGACAGTATGTTAAAAAACATAAAAACAAAACAAATAATATAAAAAAATAAAATAAAAATGTAAAAAAAAATTTAGAAAATTTATAATTTTTGGATATAAACTATTTTTTTTTTTTTTTTTTACTAAAAAGATAACTGAATACATTTTGGCCAAGATTTATGAAGAAAGATTATTTATTTGCAAAATGTTATAAGAAAAACACTTTTTTTTTTTCAAAATGTTTGGACTATTTCATTTATATAGCAAAATACAGATACCACCAAAATAAAGCTTTATCTGTCTCAAAAAAAAACGCGAAAAAATTCATATGGGTACAGTGTTGCATGACTGCACAATTGTCATTCAAAGTGTGACAGCGCTGAAAGCTGGCCTGGACAGGAAGGGGGTAAAAGTGTCCGGACTTGGAAGTGATTCAAATTAATACAAACAAGACCGCTGATTGCTCGCTTCTTGGTCTTCAGTGAGCATGTCTTTTTTTTCTGCGCCGGAACAAGTCAGTACTGAGCATAGGCACTGCCCAGCACTGGTCTTGTCCTTCATCAGTCTTGTGTAGCATGCTGTCTGTGATCACCCTTGCCACCCCAAGTTTTGGATGATTTCCAGATATTGGGGGTTGCAAGGAGTCCCTCAACTCTCCAAGCTTAAAGGATAACAAAGCTTAAAGTTCACACTAGCTTTGTTAGCAGGCGTTAGGGAAAATTCTACACATGGCAGCACACAGTGCCGTTCACACTGAAGCGTTAGCGTCGCAGCACAATTGACGCTTCAGGTCCAGTCAGGAGGAGTTGAAGCCTCCCATTCAAGTCTATGGTGACGCTCCTCAAACGCCTGGCAGGTGTTTGCGAGGCGTTAATACCATTAAACTTAGGCATTTGTGGTGCGGTTTTAATGCTGGACATACGCCTATCAAACACCTACAAAAAGGACATAGGGCTTTTGGGAAGCGTTAAAAACGCTTCCCAAATGCCTGTCAAATGCTATAGGGGCAGGTAAAAAAAAATGTGCATTTATTATATTTGTCCAAAGAAGCCTGAAAAGCATTGTATCAGCGATCAGTAGATCGCTGATGCCATGCAGGTCTCCTGCAGACCTGTCAGAATATCTGCTCGCCGTACGGGATGTACAAGTAAGCAGATATTCTGACAGGAAGCTGCAATGAACTACCACAGCGCCGTGGTAGTTCATTGAAAACTACAAACCCACATCCGCTAAGGCTGCCAGGACTTGCAGGTCATTCACGCAGGTCCGTGAATGAATGACGCGGCCGTGTGGGCGGAGCTGTGCACGGCTGCGCTGTTTTCAAATTTGACAGATAGTATGGGGAGAGGTTTCCCTGTACTATCTGTCACAGGGGGGCGGGGGTGCGTAGGGTGCGGCTGCAGCTATGGGAACATGTTACATGTTCCACCCTAAAAACAGGTGGAACATGTAACAGGTTCCAAAGGTGATCCTATCCTTTACAAAGAAGTAGGAAGCAGCTGCATGTAGAGGAATTGCAGCTGAAACTCACTGCTCTGCAGAGCAGGACAAGTAGAGGAGAAGGATGGGCAGCAGGAGCACAGGACCAATTAAGGAGGTTTCCTAGAGCTGAGGAGAGGGAGCTGGCAGAGCCACGTTATACCCCAGATCATGGTGACCAGCACCGGGGAGCTTCCGCCTCCCAAATGGCTGTGCTTGATCTGCCTGCATGAGGACTGAAGACATGCTGAAAATTGCCAACTGGAGGCTAGCTGTGTTCAGCACATCCTTGTTTTCCACCAAATGCTGTCCTGCCCTGGTGTACTCCAAAGCAGGGGCGGACTGACCATTTGGAAACTCGGGCACTGCCTGAGGGCCCGGGGTCAGTAGGGGGCCCCATGAGATGCCCCTGGTACCTTTTTAATAGGCTTTTTTTTAGTTTGGGCAAGGACACGGGCCCCATGATCCCCTATTCCCTGGAGGCCCCATGAGTTGTCAGTCCACCCCTGCTCCAAAGATGACATGCTCAGTGACTCTCAGAGCAAAAGCCAAGGCAACATGGAATTGGGGCACAGCAGGGAGCAGAATCTGGTGTGGTGCGTGACACCTGGGCTGGCAAGAGTCCTCTGGGGACACTGCCCTCATCAGGGAAAGCATGTGGCTGTACAGCAAATGTGGCACTGGGTGTGTATACTGATCAATTACACAGGAAAGGTTATACTGGTACAGCAGATTAACATTCACCAACACAGCAAATTACAGATCACAAGGCTATGGTTATGATCATTTTTTTCCTGTAGTGCTAATGAAATCAGAATCGATGTGACGGCCGAGTACTGGAATAAGCAGCAACAGATTGTCACCAATTTTAACTGAAAAGTGATGTTGTTAAAGACCAATTCCTACCAACAATTATATTCTCATTGGGATCAGATTGGGTAGGGAAGGGGGTGAATGATGCCTCTGCCTAGTGTTATTCCCTTCTGTGTTATGGTTTTGGGAAACATGGACCCAGACACTGGCAGAGGTTCAAACCACTGTATCACTGTTTAAATTAACACCTACTCTTTCCCCTATCCACTTTTTATATATACATATCTATACAGTGCTTCAATCAATCAACTAACATTCATTTAGCCCATATAACTTAACCAATTCATACATATATACACAAAGACTGATATCCTATAAAAATGCATATGTGCCCATATATCTTAAAACTCAAACATATCCCCCCTACAAAAAAAAAAAAAAAAAAAAATTTTGAATAATAATAATAATAATAATATATATACACATATACATACACACACACACACAGTATATATATATATATATATAAATTGTAAATAAAGTGCATAATCTAAATGTTCTTTAAAAGGTGCAACGCGCTACTTCTAAAAGTAGAAAATTGAGTGTTCACGTTTAGGCTGTGTAAATGCAAATGCAAAACAGGTGGGGAATGCACTGCAATCCAATGTTACAGGTTCTCTTTAATCTCCCTAGCGTTATGATTATGTCAGTATTTCTGTGCTCAAAGTGGTACATTTTTTTGCGTGGAAATGTTTTTTTATTGTAGGCCTGTAATTCTTAGGAATAACTCACTGAAATCTGCCCGAAGAAGATTCTAGTAAACATCCCGGGTATGTTAAAACTTGAAACACGAAATCATAAATTATAATATAATAAATAATCATAAAAAATAATATAATAAAACATTTAATTCAATAATATAATCAAACCAAAAACACTGAAATTTGAAATAGAGCGCCAAGTTCGCACATCGCTGAGCAAAGTCGCAGAATCGTTTTCAGTGTCTGATGAGGAATTTCCCCCACGAATCATTATCACTTAATTCTGCAAGTGGTTCTGATTTACTATCGCTGTTCTCTAGCTGATCTAAAACCGCTTTTGACCTAAAGGGACGCTTTTTGGACGCCATGGACGTTTCTCAGTTTCCAGGCAGAAAGAACAGTAAAAATGCAGGCAGGGCGCCGGACAAAGCACTCGGGACAAAATGTATGTGAAATGGGTTGATACAGGAATGGAATACTATGTGATTTTAGTGTATTTAGTGAATGTTACAATTTTAAATTTTTGAGTTTCACGCCGGTTCCGTCCCCCGTATGTACCGACGCTCGCAGGGAATGGAACCCGGAAGACGAATCCCGGCATCGGCCGGAGGAGATGGCCGGGGACACTGCAGGGGGGACATCGTGGGAACGCAGGACAAGGAAAGTGCTGGAGGGATCCTGGAGCAACGCTGCAGGGTATTCCCGAGTGTAGCTCAGGGTTACCGCTTCTGGTACTGAAACTTAACCCCGAGCTACACTCGGGAATACCGCCAGGGGGGTTAATACTATACCTATCACCAATGCAGAGAAAAGCAACAACCACCAAATTTCAAGCAGCCAAAAACAGATATAATGACTAGATTGTACAGTGTGATTACAGAATACGCCTGCACAGTTCTTGCAGATAAAACGACAATAGAATGGTTACCTGGTAGTGGTTGGGCTGCACCATGTGCTGCGGGCTGGGGAAGAAGCCTTCGCTGGATCTCGGGCTGGGGTATCCTGGTCTGCTGGGCTGCAAACAGAAAACACAAATCATTGAGAACAAGGAAGACTGTTTTGTTTTGTTAGTCAGTTATAACTGGATACACAGTAGCCCTGTCTAATCACCCCCTCAGCTGTCCCCTGCAAATCCTCATCCTGTTACAGGGAAAGGGGCAGCAGCAGTTGCCTGGACAGCTGTTAGCACCAAGCGATAGGAACACAGATGACACTGAGGACACTTAGTGTGGTTGAGTAGAAGTGTCAGAGTCAATAAACAGCCCCTGTACTGCCTCATTAATGACCCATCAGCCACGCTCCCAGCTGCGAAAATTCTCAACCGCTAGGTCAAAGGTCAGCACTGAACTGCCAGCACCCAACAAGGTGCAAACAACAAGCAGAGCCAGGAAACGAGGAGCAAAACAATTCCTGAACAGAAGAGTCATGTGGAAAGAACTGGTATAAGGAGGGAATTTATAGCTGCACACAAAGGATCACTACAGTGATAAATATTGTATTCTGGCAGGGTGGATAAAAATCGATTTACAAAAAAAAAAGAAAAAAAAAGGATTTTTTTTAATTTAACCACTTCATGTCCGGACACTTTCACCCCCTTCCAGTCCAGACTAATTTTCAGCTTTCAGCGCTATCACCCTTTGAATGACAATTGCGCGGTCATGCAACACTGTACCCATATTAATTTTTTAGCATTTTTTTGAGACAGATACAACTTTATTTTGGTGGTATTTATTCACCACTGGAATTTTTTTGCTATAAAAATGAAAAAGTCCAAACATTTTGAAAAAAAAAAATGCAAACTCCAGGCAGGTGGTGCTGTGGTTGGGATATGTGACAACCTTACATATAAAGCAGGTGCACACAATCATGGGTTGGGGACCAAAAGAATGGAATTCAAAAAAATATATACAATATGGCTAAAAGTATGTGGACGCCCCCAACAATGATGGAGTTCAGGAGTTTCCAGTGACGGGCACTGTTAATTCTATGGCATACACAGACATTGTAGACCATTGTGCTCTTCCAAGCTTATGGCAACAGCTTGAAGAAGGTTCTTTTCTGTCCCAGCATGACTGTGCGCCCCGGTGTACAAAGCCAGCTCCATAAAGACATGGTTTGGTGTGGGGGAACCCAAGTGTCCTGCATGGAGCCCTGTCCTCAACATTACTGAAAACCTTTGGGATTAATTGAAATGCTGATTGCCAGCCAGGTCTTCTCATCCAACATCAGTATCTCCCAAGACCTTCTGCTCTCTAGCTCCCTGGTCACCTCCTCCCAAGCTCAGCTCCATGACTTCTCCTGAGCCTCCCCCATCCTCTTGAACTCTCTATCCCAAGATGCTTGTCTATTTCCTAATCTGTCTACCTTCAGGTGATCCCAGAAGTCACTTCAGGGAAGCCTATCCCACCTCTACTTGACAAATGAACTTTAACTTTCTTATGAACTCATCTGCACAGTTATTACATTTTGTACCACTTTCCTTCAATTCAGATTACGTGCCAAACACAGCGCCCCCCAGGCCAAATGTGACCCACACCTCTCCTGCAGCTTCGACAGCCCCCTCATCTTCATCCCCCACTTGGCAGCATTCGGCAGCAACACTATGTGCAGCCACAGCACCCCCTTGTCTCAGAATTCAGCAGACTCCAACAGCTGACTCCAGCCCTCCTCTAGACCAGGGCTCGACAAATCCCAGGCGCCAGGTCACCATGGCAACTAGAAATTGCGTCCTGGTTCCTGGGCTTTGGTCAGCCCATTCACTGGCATAGGGATGCTCAAATCATACCGCCCGATGCCCGGGACATGCAGTTCCAGGAGCCGTGCAGGTGGACTCTTTTTACATTTAACCCTCCTGCGGGCAAGCAGCACGGTTTTATTTTCTTTTTTTGCCCCTCATGGAGCAAACACCGGTGTAGCATAAAGATACAGGAGCTGTGCAGGTGGACCCTTTTTACATTTAACGGGATTTTCTTTTTTTACCCTCATGGAGCGGACACAAATAAAGATTCGTGGGCGTTTCTGGTCATATCCAATAGGATGCAATGTGCAGTAGATCCTGAGCTGGGGTTGCATGATTCTCCCTCCCAGTGGCTTTCTTAGTGGACGGTTCTTTGGCTGAATAGGATAGTGCGCGGCTCATCCTTTGGGTAGGTACGGCTGAAAGCAGCTAATATGTGTTGGACAGGCCCGGGACAGAACAGAGAACAGCTTCCAGGAGGTGATGGACCGCTGAAGAGAACTGCACTACGTCCAGCGAGAACTGTGGGAACCAGGCGGAGAGCCAGGCTCTGCTGGAGGGGGAATCTGGGGCTGAATTGTAAAGCAGCTCAGCAATGCGGTGGTGGTGAGACGGTACCCTGATGTAAGGGCTCCTAACATTTTTAGCAGGCTTCTAGATTCAAAGCAAATTTGTCAAGCCCTGGTTCCTGCACAAGGTAAGGGAGATGCACTGCGATGTAAGGGAGGAATTTTGACATTTGATGTAAGAGGGCAAGCCGGGTGCTCTGGTTATCTAGTCCTACAGATACAACTGGCTCTTTCAGAGAAATCATAATACTGATGCGGCCCACAACGAAATTGGGTTTGACACTACATTCCAAAGTCTGTTCAGCCTCAGGCAAGATGCAGAGGGTACTTGAGCCGGGGGCGTGTTCAGGAGGCAGCCTATGATTGGGTTGGGGTGTGTGCCAGAGGCAGGCTTTGATTGGTTGGTGAGCAAACTACCCAGCATAAGCATGCTGTGTGTCTGTACAATGCTGGTGTCAGGGACCGTCGCGGCTCCGTCCCCGGCGCATGCGCACTAGCACCAGGTCCCGGCGGGCCGCGGCTGACAGGAGGCCGCGCATGTGCAGTAGGAGCCTCGGGCGGCCAATGACAGCCCGGGGGCGCGTCCTGGGCGGCCAATGACAGTGCAGGACGCGATATTTAAAGATGCCCTGCACTGTCACAAATCGCCGCAAGGTCTGACCTGTTACCTGAAGTTACCTGTGCCCTGTGATTAAAGACCCGGATTGTTTGACCTTCTGCCTGCTCCAGCCCTGACCTGGATTATCTGACTACGCTGCCTTCTCCTGTGTTTGACCCGGATTGCCCCTGACTACGCTGCCTTCTCCTATCTCGACCCCCGGCTTGTTTGACCATTCTGCGGACTGACTCCGGTACTGACCCTGCGTGTGACCTGACCACTCTCTGCCTGCCATCTCTGTACCTTGCAATTCCCCACGGTGACAACCGCCGGTTTATCCTGCCTGGTCCTGCCGGTCTCCTCACATCTGGCTCTATTCTGTCTTACTCCCTCTGCCACTGGTGGTATTGCTCGGAGGTCGTGACCTGGTCCTGGTTCTGCTCCAAGTCCATCCCCATCATCAGGGGCCCTGGTGGAAACGCAGACCGGGACTTAGACTCCACGCTCCGGGTGATTCCGCCTAGTGGGCTGCCAGAGGCACCACCTGGCGGATCCGTAACAGCTGGGAGGTACAGGACAAAGGATGAAAACTGACCATGCAAGACCAAATCAGCATCCGTGCATTGTGTGGTCGGTTTAAAACAAGGGAAGAAAGGTGACTGGTATGACCAGCCAGCCAAGTACTTCAGATGGAAGAAGTACATAAAAACGATAGAGACTGATTTATATTGATTTAGAAATACGTGAACACACATGGAAAAAAAAATACACTTTTAATAATTACGGCAATATGAATAAAAATAACAGCACAAAATATAAAAGTATTAAAATATCCACTAGAAGCATCAAAATAATGCAGCATAAAAATATTTAATAAAACACAGTAATGTTTACAAGAAGTGATCTCAGGCAACGTTAGCTATGATACTACGTTTAGCACAATTTTCTCGAGACGATAAAAAAAAAAGTGTCATAAAATGTTATCACCACCACCACTATTTCCTACGCATGGAGCAACAACTAATAGAATCCTTCTGCAGGGACAGGCCTCACAAAACACCAAAACTATGTCAAACATCAGGACAGCAACTTCCTGAGAGGAAATTCTCAAACTGATAAAAATTTAGAAACTAAAAATAAACACAAGCTACACCAAGAGCAAAGAATACACAAGAGGAATTCACCGGCAGGTTACTATAATGTAATTATAAATAATACCAGAAATGATTCATATAATGAGCCCACTTTTCTGATGCAACCGCTACCGTCACAATCAAAACAACCTTTATTAGCTCTGTTTTTCCATGACATTTTGGCCAGTCATAGATAGGCAGATAATTCAAGAGTGATGGGTGACTGATAGAAAACCATCAACTACAAGTACACTGAGCACCAGGACCTGTCAACAATGCTTTCCCCTGATGCCAACAGTGTTGCACACACAGAACTTCGGCAGCTTAACATCTGATCCCTGGACTGGATATTAAAAAGCCCATTTAATCCAGTTATGTGTACAAAAAGAAATCATGGAATGTATGTTTTTTTTTTCCCCCACATATAACTACCATAAGTACCAAGATCTGTCTCGACATCGATATTCTGTAATACCCTACACAGCAGCACTCAGACTGGAAGAGGCAGTACTCTAAGCCAATGACTTTGCTACATTTGAAAGCCGATCTCTGGGATAAAAATTTATTTGCAGTGGCAGCCCTCCTGCCCCGTACTGAAGGGTAATGCCGGCCATAGACGGGTCAAAAATAGTCCAATTTTCCAGCCAAAAAAAATCGGCCGATTTTCGCACCGTTAGTGGGTTAACTGGTCGGCCGTTTTTCGGGGTTTTTGCACATTTTTTTTTTTAATCGGGCATGTAGGAAAATTTACGGCCAATTTTGCCAATGATGGGCAAATTGGCCGATCGTTTTACCGATAAAAAAATCTGCATGAGCCGTGAGGAGGAGGAGGAGGAGGAGGAAGAAGAAGAATTCCATTCCGCTATTATATTTTATATGAAAAATCTTGCGGTTGCAACAAATGTATCCATTTGTATCCGAATAAAAACATCTGTATCCGAAATGGATACAAATGGATACATTTGTTGCAACCGCACTACTTTTCATATAAAATATAACAGCGGACTGGAATTCTTCTTATGTATTGCTCCCCTGTGTGCTTCCCTGTCTCTGCAAGGGTCAGAAGTAATTATGGGGTTAAATGCTTGCCATAGACGGGACGAAAATCGGATGAATTTTTTACCGTTGGTGGTAACGTCGGCCGATCGAACGGCCGATTTTTGACCCGTCTATGCCCTGCTTAAGGGAAAGGCTGTATGGGTTAAACGCTCAATAAATCTAGGAGCAGAGGAAAAGGTTGAAATACTTACCTTGTCCCTTGCTCCCCTGGAGCTCGTCTCTTCTCTCCAATGCTCTGGCTTGTGAGCGGGCCCTCGATATCCTCACATACAATGCAGGACTATTGGTCCCTGCATTGCACTTGATGCGACTGCTGGACAGAGCACTTTAGAGAAAAGGCTTTGGCTGCACAAATGGCGGGAGCCTGCCAGATCATGGAATAGGGTAAGTATTCTACCTTTTATCTATTTTTATAGTCTAGCCCTAGACTGAAAAGCTTAAAGTGTTACTAAACCCACAACAGTACAATCAGTCTGTATATGCTCTAAAGCATGCTTGTTATACTCACTGTGGAACTTAAGGGGTTAATCCTCTGGGGGAAAAAAAAAAAAAAAGATCCGGTCTTCTCTGATCCGCCCCTTCTTTCAAGTTCCCCATTTCCTCTCCTGATAGAACAGGGCCTCGGGGACACACTGCACATGCTCAGTTTGGTGTGTACTGCTAGAGAGGTTTTTCTTTTTCTTGGGAGGGTGCATGTGATCAGCACAGAGCCAATCAGCACTGTCTGGGGTTATGCAATTTCATAGGACAGTTGGAGGAGAATGAAAACTCCTCCTACAAGTTTTAACCAGTGCTCAGCTGGCCACTGAGGTCACAAGACTGCTATATACTGCTGATGAGAAAAGGTATTTTGCAGTTTAGATTTATTAAAATAATTACATTTCCATGTTCTGTGTGCTGTGGGAGACCAGATATAGTGAATTCAGGGTCCTGGGTTTAGTAACACTTTAAAATTAGTTAAACTGTATTTTTTTTTTTTTTTAATCAGCACAAGAGACAGTACTTGCTATCAATGCTACATGCCTCCTGTGCTAATGGATGCTGCTTTCGTTGTAATATTCGGTCTTCCAATCCCCCCTCCCCTGCTGTGGTAATCCTCTGGAGCTGCGGGGACCTGTGACAGACTCATCTAAAGTGCCAATTAACCCGTCCTTTCTAGCCCCCTCCTCCATTCTTACAAGCTGTACTATAGCTTCTATGAATGGAGAACAGGTGGATTCAGGAAAGGACCGCCTTCTCCATTCACAGATCATTTTTCATTCATAGCAACTATAGTACAGCTTTTAAAAATGGAGGAGACGGCAAAAAGGACGGGCAAAGTCAGCACTCTTACATGCCTATATATAGATAAAATTGTGAGCGCCATAGAAGTAATAAAGGTAAAGCGACTGTGCACATAAAGGTAACCAATGGAACACCTTAAACAGACAATAATAAATAAAAAAGTGCAGCGCTGATATACATTACAAACCAAAATAAATAAATATCAATAAAAAGTTCCAAAAAGATTGGTGATAGTGATAAGTTGCCTCTTGTGCTATGGTGACACTGGACCCGGTATCAGTGCAAATTGATAAGGTAATGCGCACTCACCGGACGCGCATAATGTTTGCGCCTTGTAACAATAATCCAGATGTCATCAGATAGAGGACTGGTTTAGGAGATGCTCTTCCCTCTTATGGGATGGTGGGTCATCATATTGGATGATAAGCAGCTGATGAAGACACTCTCCGTCCATTAAATGTCCCTCTCTCCAATAGGCTTCTCTCAGGGTGTGTGAGTATCCCCTAGGACAGTGGTTCTCAACCTTCCTAATTCCGTGACCCTTTAATACAGTTCCTCATGTTGTGGTGACCCCCAACCATAAAATTATTTACCCAGTAATTATATATTCATGAAGTGTCGTTTTACCTCCAATACTGCTGCTTTCTACACAGTAGCTGCTTTCTACACAGTAGCTGCTCTTTACACATCGGAAATATGTGTTTTCCCAGATGGTCTTAGGCGACCCCTGTGAAAGGGTCGTTCGACCCCCAAAGGGGTCACGACCCACAGGTTGAGAACCACTGCCCTAGGAAGTACTAGTCCGTCCTTGGTATAGTGGGTCTGCAGGCTAAAAAGCTCCTTGCTGCTCTTGATTCCTTCACATGTGTGTTTGTCTGTGCTCACCTGTGACTCTTACATGCCTGTCACAGGTCCCTTGACCTATGATGAATACTTTTAAAGGGTCAGATATTATAGAGTTTAATGGAAGCTGGAGAACAACAGCAGCTGCCAATTCTTTCGGTCTCTCTGGGACTCCACTGCTGAGCTCCTGAACCTGCGCACCTATGCCCATTATAAAGGGTTCCCATCATCCCTCTGCTCAGTTCTCAGGTTCGCATACCCACTGTGGCCATCATGAGGGGCTCCAATTATCTGTACACCTGTTGTGTTCTTTATGAGGGGCTCTCATCATTGCTCTGCAACCATACTGTGCCTGATATGACAGGCTCCCAACATCCCTGCTGGAATTTTTAGATTGTATTATATATTACGGGAATGTAACAAGAGGATCTGCAACACACAAATGTGGGTGGGAACACCAATAACTCTCAGTTTCATAGGAGAAAAGTGGAGATGTATGCAGTGAGATATTGTTGTAGAAGCACCCAAGGCATAGAAGAAGCCAAGGGTAGACTCCGCTCACCAAGCTCCACATATAGCTTTCACATCACTTTTGGGCGGACTTGCCCCTGAAGCATACCAAACCTCTCACAGCTCACAAGAAAAAATATAAACATAATAAAAAAATATAAACCCAAGCAAAGTTAACCCATTATTTTCCTTCTCAAACCAACATGCTGAGGAAAAAAAACACTCTTGCAGCAACATTTTAAAAAGCAACCACGTACAAAATCAAGGATCAGGCTTTTGCTGGGTTTTTTTTTGCCTTCCTCTAGATCAACTGTGGGTGTAGGATTATAACTTTTTTTTTTCTGTGGTTGAACTGGATAGACTTTTGCCTTTTTTTTCAGTCAGACTAACTAAGTAACAAAGCAAAATATGAGGACTATTCATCCACTGACCTTTGGTGGTGCCTCGTCTGAGCCCGCCGAGTCCCAGGACACAGTCACCTGCCTCCTGGACTCCATTCTCATCCGCTCCTCTTGTTGAATCTTCTCCTCTTCTAGGATTGTACTGCAAAGAGAGCGAGAGGACAGGGGTGTTGAGTGCCAGCCTCTCACAAGACACAGTGGGGCTATCTGCTATGCATGTCATTTCAGCTGTCACTGTCCCCCCCCACCCCCCACCACCACAAAGGGATGGCTGTATTTCCATCACTGAGTAATCCTCCAGCAGATCCACTACAGAAGTTAAATTGTCAGCTTGTTTACTACGAGATAAAAGTATTGCTGCAGAAAGCAGTGACATAAGTTTAACATACTACCACAGGAACGCAGGAAAAACTGAGACCTTAGAATGGACTTCTTCACTAACATTGATAGAGAATACATTTACGGCAAAAAAAAGAACATTAAAGCGTATTTTTGCCCAAACTTCTAGTTTTAGTTTTTGGATAGAGTGGGGTAAGCTTTCACTGCGATCCGGGGCTCCAGTAGAGAGATTTCCCAGGTTTACCATACAAGAAGTGAGGAAAAATCTCCAACAGGGACAACAATTAAGCTGATAGGCAAGGGCAGATTGACAATTCATGGGGCCCCCGGCAATAGGGGATCATGGGGCCCCTGTGTCCTTGCCCAAACTCAAAAAAGCCAATGAAAAAGGTACCAGGGGCATCTCATCGGGCCCCCTACTGACCCCGGGCAGTGCCCGAGTTTCCAAATGGTCAGTCCGCCCCTGCTGACAGGTGTCCTTTATCTACTCTATGAGAATAAAAAAGCATTCGTATTTCTGCCTGTGTAACTATTACCTCCACTTCCTACCTAATGAAACTGTTGTCACTGGGACAGGAAGCAAAGGAGAATCTCTCTAAGGCCACATGTACACGAGAGCCTACTCTGACCGCCGGCCGCTGGGAAATGCAAAACGTGGCAACCGCGTTACCGCATTTTCCCGTGGTTGGCGGTCAAAACCTTCCTATCCTGAACGCGATTCTTCCATGTTCAGGAGAGGGAGGTTTAAACTCACCTAAACGCAGCAGCTTTTAAACTCTGCTAAAAGCCTATGTGTACATGGACACAGGCTTTTATGGAGCGGAGTTTAGGATCTTTGGCAAAAAAAATGCCAAAAGCTCCTAAACTCGAGTTTAGCAGCAGCTCGTATACATGGAGCCTAAAGGAGGTCCAGATAGCAGTGAAACTGAGAAGAATTCTAATGCAGGGGTAGGCAACCTTTGAGAGGTGGAGATCATGAACGAGACCAAAGAACACTGGGGTTCAGTGCCACTAAAAAAAACCCAACAAATTACTAGCAAGGCCTAACTAAATAGCAAGGAAAATGTAGAAAAATACAATAAAACAAGTGTCACTGTAAAAATACAAACTTGGCCTACCTTAAAAATGGACAGTGTCAGTCAGTAGGGCAGAGGTTGGTGACAGTCAGTAGAGCAATGGACAGTGTCAGTCAGTAGGGCAATGGACAGTGTCAGTAGGGCAGACGTTGGTGACAGTCAGTAGAGCAGTGGACGGTGTCAGTCAGTAGGGCAGTGGACGGTGTCAGACAGCAGGGCAGTGGACGGTGTCAGACAGCAGGGCAGTGGACGGTGTCAGACAGCAGGGCAGAGGCAGGTGTCAGTCAGCAGGGCAGAGGCAGTTGTTAGTCAGCAGGGCAGAGGACGGTGTCAGTCAGCAGGGCAGAGGACGGTGTCAGTCAGCAGGGCAGAGGACGGTGTCAGTCAGCAGGGCAGAGGACAGTGTCAGTCAGCAGGGCAGAGGACAGTGTCAGTCAGCAGGGCAGAGGACAGTGTCAGTCAGCAGGGCAGAGGACAGTGTCAGTCAGCAGGGCAGAGGACAGTGTCAGTCAGCAGGGCAGAGGACAGTGTCAGTCAGCAGGGCAGAGGACAGTGTCAGTCAGCAGGGCAGAGGACAGTGTCAGTCAGCAGGGCAGAGGCTGGTGTCAGCAGGGCAGAGGCTGGTGTCAGCAGGGCAGAGGCTGGTGTCAGCAGGGCAGAGGCTGGTGTCAGCAGGGCAGAGGCTGGTGTCAGCAGGGCAGAGGCTGGTGTCAGCAGGGCAGAGGCTGGTGTCAGCAGGGCAGAGGCTGGTGTCAGTAGGGCAGAGGCTGGTGTCAGTAGGGCAGAGGCTGGTGTCAGTAGGGCAGAGGCTGGTGTCAATTTTTATTTGTACATTTTTATTATTTTAATATTTTTGACAATTTCTTTAGGAGCCCTGTTGAAAGGGGAGCACTTGGGGGAGGGGACAGCAGCAGAAAAAAGGTGGAACAAGGATGGGAGGGGCAGCAGGGGAGGAGTTTACTAGAACCGGTCCCCTGGATTTTCCTCCAGCAGCTGTACACTGCCGGGAGGGCGAGGAGGAGATGCTAGCTTTCAGGTGTTTGGTAAGTGCAAACAAAGAGAAGTGAAGAATATAAGCCAGACACAGTGACGTCTCAGGTCAGATGGGAAGAACGTAAAGATCTTTCTGCAAAGCTGTACAAGTTTATTTTTTTTTAATTCATCAGCACAAGGGATAGTAATTACATTGAATAAGGAGTATCCCTTGTGCTGGTGCTCTTGTCATTAAAATGTTCATTCCTCTGCCCCCAACTCACGCCCCTCCCGTTATATCTCCACAGCTATGATCTTCCGGTGCTCTGCTGGACTTGTCAATTGCCCTTGTCCAAACAGTTGACTATGCCTGCCCTCTCTGCCCCATGTTCAATTCATAAAAGCTGCAGAATCACTTTCTGTAATACAAAGTTCTCTATGGATGGAAGATTTAGAGCTTCAATGACTTATTCATCCACCTGCATGTTGGGTCACTTGAGGAACGGTCCATGTACCGGGACCATGTTCAAGCATGGTTCAGGTACATAGATGACATATTTGTGGGGTTGGAATGGCTCTTCTGCTAAATTTGATAAGTGGTCTTTTTTTCCTAGTCCCCCATTCATACATGAGCAATCTGAAGTGCATTTCGGACAACTTTTCAAAGCTTGACACCAGATTTCAATGTTACTATTGTGCTTGGTCATGTATGATCAGTGTGTTGTCCCTCAACACTCAGAAAAAGTACATGAGCTCTCTTGGGGCATGGATAGCATATTACTGGCCCCTCCAGACTTCAGTGGGAGCATTCCCATTTACTTACACCCAAACAATTATTTAAATTCATTCTTTTCTAGGTCATCGGTTGCTTTTCTCAATATTAAAGCGTCTGTTGACCAGGAAAATAAAAACTTCCAATAATCTCCAGAGTAAACTTACAGACAGGAATGCCACATTGCATTTCTGTATGCTAAACATTTAGGCAAGAAATTACCTGTCTCTCAATCTGTGTGTATCCACAGGAACAGGATATGCACCAGTCCTGAGGGTTAAAGAGAACAGACAGATCACATGGGACAGGTTTTTGAAACACGCTGCAGTAACTTTTTATACCCTCAAATAAAGAAAAAAAATGAAAACACTGCTGAACAAGAGCATCTCACCACCCCTCACCGCCTGGCAAAACAGACCCCAGTCTGCATTCTAAAACAGCTTACTATAGTGTGCGGCTACTGTGAAAGGGCCCTTAGGCTATGTCACGGGCCCATGCAAAGGCCAATCAATTTAGGATTGATGCTAGACAAAATACTGGCATTCCATTCATGCAAATCTACAATTCCTTGCCTGAGTGAATTAGAAAGTTACCAACACACACGGTCCCATCCTTTCAGGCAACAGATAACCGAGGTCAAGGAACCCCCACTTCATACTTACCAGAAGCAAAAAATCTCTATGATTTACTAACCAAAGCTTACCCCAAATATCAAAAGAAACCGTGTATCACCTTTTCCAAAAAAAAAAAAGGGGGCATTACAAATACTTAAATTGCAACACATGTATTGCAATATGTGGTTCCAATTTCCCACATTCACATGATGGTTAACGGATTTGTAAGTACTGTAATTGCAACACAGAATTCTGTATAAACTTAGTGATTGTAAAGGCAAAATAAAAAAACAAAAAGACAAGCAGGTTTATACTTACCTGCTCTGTGCAGTGGTTTCGCACAGAGCAGTGCAGATCCTCCTCTTCTCGGGTGCCCCGCCAGTGCTCCTAGTGGCTCCTCCTTTTCTTGGTGTGCCAAGTTGCTTCCTATGGTAGCACGCCTGTGGGCTCAGTCCTAAGCTGGGCTGTCTGTGTCTATAGATACAGACAGTGAAACTTGGCCCCGCCCCCTACTCTTTCCTCACAAGCTGTGAATGACAGCTACTACTCCAGTGATCTCCACTGACTTCCGGGTCCTGCACTGAGCGACTGATCTCCTGCATTGTGAACACAGGAGGTGACCGCTCGGACGCCATTCAGAGATCTCTTTGCATTTTCTAAATGAATGCAAAGCATTCTCTGATTGGACAAGCTGTAGAACATGGCATCACCGCCCACCTCATCCAATTAGAGAACACTTTGCAGTCATTCAAAAAATGCAAGTGATCTCTGAATGGCACCCATGCCAAGTGTTCACATGCCAGAAGAGCAGCCACTCAGAATGGGACCGAAGAGTGGAGATCACTGGTGTAGTGGGGTCTACTTCATGATTTCCAGTTTGTAGAGGGATCCCACAGGTATATCATATAGTTATCAGGTGTAGGCGAGCGCTGGAACTATAAAGCAGCTAGCACCAAGGTATAGGAAACAACTCCTTATGGATAAACATATATAAAGTGCAACGCTAAAATAAGTGAATGTTATTATAGTGAAAATAAAGTACAAAGTCAATCTGACATAGAACGAAAAAAAAATGTTTTTCAGCGGAACAGTCTAGTGCAGCATATAAAAATCAAATATAAAAAATGTTCAATAAATCATTCAATAAATATGAAACAGTAAAGTGCAGCATAAAGGTGAGAATATATAAAGTCCATAAAATAAAAGTGGAGTAAGAGCTATATATTGTCCGTAAGGATATAAGTACGGCAATCGCGGTGAAATATTGTGAAGTGATCCAATAGGGAATCCACCATCTCTGTCAGATGTACACTCACCAGACATCTACCGGTAAACAGCATGTAAGCACATCTCATCTGGGTACAGGTAACAGCAATGAAGCCTCTGCAAGGGATGCTCAGCCAAGGGCAAAAAATGCAGGTGGACCCCCAGCTATGAGGAACAACTCACCACAGGAGCCAAAAGTAGTATATAGTGTAGTATTTATTAAATACTGAATAAAAGACAAGTAAGAATGAAGGTAAAATGGAGTACCAAGATGGCCGCCGTTCCGACCTTTGGCAACAGTGGCGTGACGTCAGCAAGTGCGGCTCCACCCGACGCGTTTTGTGCACATGCACGTCTTCAGGGGTACGCTCACTCTCTATCATATAGTTAGATTGGCTCCAGCTGGACCATAAATTATTCTTTAAATGCCCGTGCTCTTTGGTTTACATAGTAAAAACATCAGGCCCATTCAAGTGTGGATTTTAAGTGTTGCCCTCCAGACAAACTCAAATCCACGTATTGTGTGGCATGATCATCAATCATGTTCCAAAATCAAATCGCAGTGGTAACAATTTTGCCAAAACGTGTTATCTTCTGGATGACATATTGGATAATTTGAAACACTTTTCATTTTATTTGGTACTAAGGATTAACGGCGGACTCCAGCGTTCTACACATTCAATCCTCCTCACATATAGATACATATTAGGACTAATTTAGACAGGAGCCATATTAACCTACCAGCATGTCTGTGGAGTGGGGGAGGAGACCGGAGTACCTGCTGGAATCCCACACAAGTACAGGGAGAACATTTTAAAAATGCATGAACAGCTTTGGGGCAGCACAGTGGCTAGGTGGTTAGCTCTTCTACCTAGCAGCATTAGAGTTGTCGGTTCTAAGCCCAACCAAAGCACTACCTGCCTGAAGTTTGCATATTCTCCCTATGCTTGTGTTGGATTCCTCTGGGTATTCTGGTTTCCTCCCACACTCCAAAGACATGGTGGTAGGTTAATTGGCTCCTGTCCAAAATTGCCCTAGTATGTTTTATGTATGAATGTGAGTTAGGGACCTTAAATTGTACACTTGAGGGCAGGGACTGATGTGAATATATAATAAGTATGTAATGTGCTGTGTAAATTGAAGACGCTATAAACGTACCTATAATAAATATCCTAAGTTAATGGAATTAAATGTCAATATTTGAGCGAAGCCCCAAATATAACTCTCTCTATATACACCCATTGGCCACTTTATTAGGTCCACCTTGCTAGTATCGGGTTGGATCTCCTTTTGCCTTCAGAACTGCCTTAATTCTTCGTGGCATAGATTCCACAAGGTGTTTGAAACATTCCTCAGAGATTTTGGTCCATATTGACATGATAGCTTCACGCAGTTGCTACAAATTTGTCAGCTGCACATCCATAATGCGAATCTCCCGTTCCATCACATCTCAAAGGTGCTCAATTGGATGGAGATCTGGTGGCTGTGGAGGCCAATGGAGTACAGCGAACTCATTGTTATGTTCAAGAAACCAGTTGGAGATGTGAGCTTTGGTGACATGGTGCATTATCCTGCTGGATGTAGCCATCAGAAGATGGGGACACTGGAGTCATCAAGAGATGGACATAGTCAGCAATAATACTCAGGTAGGCCGCGGCATATAAACGATGCTCAATTGGTCCTAAGGGGCCCAAAGTGTGCCAAGAAAGTAACCCCCACACCATTACACCACCAGCCTGAAGGCAGGATGGATCCATGGTTTCATGTTGTTTACTCCAAATTCTGACCCTACCATGTGAATGTTTCAGCAGAAATCGAGACTCATCAGACCAGGCAACGTTTTTCCAATCTTCTATTGTCCAATTTTGGTGAGCCTGTGCGAATTGTAGCCTCCATTTCCTGTTCTTAGCTGACAGGAGTGGCACCCGGTGTGGTCTTCTGCTGCTGTAGTCAATCTGCTTCAAGGTCCGACGTATTGTGCGTTCAGAGATTGTATTCTGCATACATTGGTTGTAACGAGTGGTTATTTGAGTTGCTGTTGCCTATCATATCAAAGCGCTGAGTAAACTGTTGGCACTATATAAATTCTGTATAATAATAATAATAATCAAACCAGTCTGCCCATTCTCCTCTGTCCTCAAGGCATTTTCATCCACACAACTGCCGCTCACTGGATGTTTTCTCTTTATCAGACCATTCTCTGTAAACCCTAGAGATGGTTGTATGTTAAAATCCCAGTAGATCAGCAGTTTTTTAAATACTCTGACCAGCACAACAACAAAGTAACTTAAATCCCCTTTCTTCTCCGTTCTGATGCTTGGTTTGAACTTCAGCAAGTCGTCTTCACCACATCTAGATGCCTAAATGCATGTGATTGGCTGATTAGCAATTTGTACATAATAAAGTGGCCTGTGAGTGTATACAGTAAAGTTTCAATGTTTTAAAAACTGTGCTTTTGCGTATACTAGGCAGTACTCTATTGACGTGGGGGCAGGAATAATTGCGCTTTACATACGCGAGGGCTCTGCTACATGCTTAGCGCTCAATAGCACTTGTTATCTCAATGGACACCTATGAGTCAGATCAGACCGATAAAACACTTATTTCTAACAACTCCCTCCCCTCCCGCATGGCCTGGTCCAGTTGTGGTTTTTTTTTCTCATCTTGGCAGAATTGCCAACTACATTATCTGACATATGGATTGTTACCAGAGAAGACACCTAAAGACCAATAACTGAAATACTGCAAAATAACATGATGAAGAACCATGAGTAAAGGTATGGTAGCCGCTACAAAAGTTGCCTCTATTAAAACTTTAAATCAATAATCTAAATAATCTTAAAGAGCTCTTATACTTTAAGCAAAACTCTAACAAAGCAACAAAGTAAAACTGAATAGTCCATTTAAAGAAGAAATAACAAAACTAGCATTTGCTGCAATATTCACCTACAATTCAGAGATTTCTGTGCAGTAATTGTTTCTATTGCTAGATGTCCTCAGTCTGACAGCCAGCATTATTCAAACCATGTTCTCTAAGCCCAGGTCGTCCAAGACCCATCCCCAGACTGACTAGACAGTGACGTAGAAGCCAGGGGCGGACTGACCATTTGGAAACTCGGGCACTGCCCCAGGGCCCGGGGTCAGTAGGGGGCCCCATGAGATGCTCCTGGTACCTTTTTCATAGGCTTTTTTTTAGTTTGGGCAAGGACCTAGGGGCCCCATGATCCCCTATTGCCCGGGGGCCCCATGAGTTATCAGTCTGCCCCTGGTAGAAGCAGCACAATGATGAGCTTCTTTCTTTCACTCTGCCCTCTCCTCCTATCAGCATGCTTCCTTGTCAGCACATGTACTAAATGGCTCTTTGTGCTGCTTCTTCTCACATTCCAGCCCTGCTGTACAGGGACTGCAAGAGGATTATACCAGGTCAGACACAGACACTTGAATTTTAAAAAAGCAATTGATGACTGCAAAGCTGAACTTTTTGTATATATTCGCCTAAAGTTCAGCTTTAAGAGCATAGTGAAAAACCAATCATAAGATGTACTGCTGAAATCAGAGCAGTGCAAAATGGATTCTGATTGGCTGCTAGTCTGTACTGAATAAGTCTTCTTCAGTATACTTGAGGAGAAAATGCAACCTATTAATGATGAGCAGTAGCTGAGTCACCAGTGCACCTTAAATATTACAGCTGGTGCCCAATTCTGTATTTGTCCATCTCTTCACTATTATTTTTTTTCTTCTTCTTCTTTCAGGTACTTATATAGCGCCATCAATTTACGCAGCGCTTTACATATATATTGTACATTCACATCAGTCCCTAACCCTCAAGGGGCGTACAATCTAAGGTCCCTAACTCACATTCATACATACACATACTAGGGACAATTTAGACAGGAGCCAATTCACCTACCAGCATGTCTTTGTAGTGTAGGAGGAAACCAGAGTACCCGGTGGAAACCCACGCAGGCACAGGGAGAGCATGCAAACTCCAGGCAGGTGGTGCCGTGGTTGGGATTTGAACCGGCGACCCTAGTACTGCCAGGCAGAAGTGCTAACCACTTAACCACTGTAGCCTCATAATAAAGTACATCTAATGCCAAAACTTGTTTGCAACTTTGAATAGCGTGCAATAGGGTTAGAACCCCTGTCAGGAATTCATTACTGGGGAATTCCACCACTTGTGCCCATTGTCACCAGGACAGAAAGTAAAATCCATAATTGAAGTTAGTCTCTGGAAGAGGAATAGTGGGGAAAAGTCTAGAAGGGGAACAGTCCAAGAGTAGGTTAACATTACTTCTTGTTGGTAACATGTCCCGACACACAAGAGAAATGCACGGTCATCTACCAGACATGCGAGCCATTGTTAATAGACCCTAAGCATCCGCACACCCGCAGCGTTTTGGAAAAACGAGTCTGGGATTTCTTTCAGCTTTTCTTGCATGTAGGGCAGCCCATTGAAATAAATGGGCTGCCCTGAACGCGCCCGTGCTTGGTCGCATTCATGGTATGAACCAAACCTTAAAGGGAATTTTCCATCCCGTCAGTTGCGTCTTCAGGAAAGGAAGGGAAATCTCCCCGACGGGACACAAACGGCGGAAAACAAAAAAAAAGTGATGGGCTTTAACCCTTCCCAGCTTTCCAAAACTGAATTAAAAACATTCTGGCTTTAGGTATACCTAAAGTTACAACTCCAACTAAAAAACATTCAATTATAAAAGGAATGTGCAGAATTTTTAAAGCAAGGGTACAAATCAGAAGTACTCAGGTCTCCAAGATTAGAGGAACTACTTGGCCAGGTATGTCCTCCAAGACACACAAGACCTATAGCTCCATGAGAATTACAGAGCGACAAGTTGTCCCCAAACCTTTTCTAAAACAGGACAGAATCTTTAGATATAACTTACCTAAGCTGTGCACAAGGCTAGCATGAATTTGTGCTCAGCAGCCGGCGAGCTGCCGCCTCCTCACTCTGCTATGTGGATTGTTAATGTTGGACCGCTGCCATCATCTTAAGACACTAGAAGGAAATTTGAAGTCAGCGGAGATTCCAAAGCAAGCTTCTTGGGCACCAGTATGGCACAGATCTGCTCTAATGTGCATGTGCCACCTATACTATCCGAGCGTGCGGCACTTCTCCAGAAATGAATAATTTTTCCCATATTACTCACACGGACAGGAAAAAACGGCACGACTTTCACTTCCCCTCTATAAATGCTTCTATAGGCTATAGGAGAGCGTAGAGCGGATCCATTCCGCCAGCATCCCAGCGAGGGAAAGAAGAGAGTCAGCTGCCTGCCCGGCTGTAAAAATAACACTGCATGTTTCGAATGCCTTGTAGATTTCCTTAACAACAAAGCCTGGCTCAGATGTATATCTGGAAGGTATAGCTTTTATGTAGAACAGGATTATTAACCCTTCAGGTGCTGCGGGCTTGCATCCTTTAAAAAACATATTTATAAATATTATCTATTAGAATATCATGGTCGCAATTACATCCCCCCCCCACCCCTCCGAGCCCGCATAATATACAGTGATAGTGTTATCAGTGCCACAAATGCAATATAGTCTATACATTTCCAACTAAATTTAAAAGATGAAACTTTGTAGCCTTATAATGGACCTAAAGAAGAATTTAAACCTACTGTATATAAAGCCCGACTCTGGTAATTACAAATAAACCACCCTTGCACTGCATGGGTTAAATGCTCGGGGATGAGGCGTAAGGTGCAATATCTCACTCTGAGGTTTTGGCCATTGAGCGGTCCCTCACTGCCCTGGCACTGTATTTGATTATGTCATTGTGCATTATAGTGGACCTAAAGAAGAATTTAAACCTACTGTATATAAAACTTACTCTGGTAATTACAAATAAACCACCCAGGGGCGGACTGACAACTCATGGGGCCCCGGGCAATAGGGGATTATGGGGCCCGTGTCCTTGCCCAAACTCAAAAAAGCCTATGAAAAAGATACCAGGGGCATCTCACGGGGCCACCTACTGATCCCGGGCCCTCAGGCAGTGCCTGAGTTTCCAAATGGTCAGTCCGCCCCTGCACCTACATCTACTCCTGATCACCGCTACTTGCATCTACTCCTGATCACCGCTACGTACACCTACATCTACTCCTGATCTCCACTACGTACACCTACATCTACTCCTGATCACCACTACGTACACCTACATCTACTCCTGATCACCGCTACTTACATCTACTCCTGATCTCTACTACGTACACCTACATCTACTCCTGATCACCGCTACATACACCTACATCTACTCCTGATCACCGCTACATACACCTACGTCTACTCCTGATCTCCGCTACGTACACCTACCATCTACTCCTGATCTCCGCTACGTACACCAAGATATACTCCTGATTTCCGCTATGTACACCTACATATACTCCTGATCACCGCTACATACACCTACGTCTACTCCTGATCACCGCTACGTACACCTAGATCTACTCCTGATCTCCGCTACGTACACCTACGCCTACTCCTGATCACTGCTACATACACCTACATATACTCCTGATCACCGCTACATACACCTACGTCTACTCCTGATCACCGCTACGTACACCTAGATCTACTCCTGATCTCCGCTACGTACACCTACGCCTACTCCTGATCACTGCTACATACACCTACATCTACTCCTGATCACCGCTACGTACACCTACGTTTACTGATCACCGCTACATACACCTACATCTACTCCTGATCTCCGCAACGTACACCTACATCTACTCCTGATCACCGCTACGTACACCTACATCTACTCCTGATCTCCGCTACATACATCTACATCTACTCCTGATCTCCGCAACGTACACCTACATCTACTCCTGATCGCTGCTACGTACACCTACATCTACTCCTGATCACCACTACGTACACCTACATCTACTCCTGATCTCCACTACGTACACCTACATCTACTCCTGATCTCCACTACGTACACCTACATCTACTCCTGATCTCCGCTACGTACACCTACATATACTCCTGATCACCGCTACGTACACCTACATATACTCCTGATCACCGCTACGTACACCTACATCTACTCCTGATCACCGCTACGTACACCTACATCTACTCCTGATCTCCGCTAAGTACACCTACAACTATTCCTGATCACCACTACGTACACCTACATCTACTCCTGATCTCCGCTACGTACACCTACATCTACTCCTGATCTCCGCTATATACCCCTTCATCTACTCCTGATCTCCGCTACGTACACCTACATATACTCCTGATCACCGCTACGTACACCTACATATACTCCTGATCACCGCTACGTACACCTACATCTACTCCTGATCTCCGCTAAGTACACCTACAACTATTCCTGATCACCACTACGTACACCTACATCTACTCCTGATCACCGCTATGTACACCTACGTCTACTCCTGATCTCCGCTACGTACACCTACATCTACTCCTGATCACCGCTACGTACACCTACATCTACTCCTGATCACCGCTACGTACACCTACATCTACTCCATGCCCAAACTAAAAAAAAAAGGTACCAGGGGAATCTCATGGGACCCCCTACTGACCCTGGGCCCTCGGGCAGTGCCCAAGTTTCCAAATGGTCAGTCCGCCCCTGAAACTACCCTTGCAGAGTCCCCATGCACTGCTTGGGTTAAATGCTCTAACGTTCAGGGGTGAGGAGTACGGTGTAATATCTCACTCTGGTTTTGGCCATTGATCGGTCCCTCACTGCCCTGGCGCTGTATTTGATTATGTAATTGTGCAAATGTGGCCCAGAGCGCCTTACAGAGGTAGCTTGGAGGAAACATTCGCAAATATAGAGGGAGTCTTCTGGAGAGATGAAAAAGGTAAGTATTAACTGGGATGAAAATGAAGATCTAACAAGCATTTAACCTTGCAGTGCTATCATCTAATTCAACGGTCTCCAGCTGTGGCCCTTTGCTTGCCTTTTTTTTTTTTTACACCAACGATGGGGCACAATTGCTTTTTTTGACACCAACGATGGGGCACAATTCCTCCCAATGACACCAAAGATGAGACTTTGTTTATTCACACTGATGCCAGGATATTTTCTACCACAATCCGGTCCTACAGTTTGAAGGACAGTAACGTGACCCTTTGTATAGAAAGTCTGGAGACCCCTTCTCCAATCAGTAAACATCTCCAGAAAATACGGAATAAAAATTTCCAGGCACTAGGTAAAGAGAGCGCTAGGCTCCATGTTACCCATCTGCCAGGCTAACCTTGAAATGGACTTTCACCAAATAAAGCAAAATTACTTTCACCTGGCTCCTCCCTTCACCACAATTAGATAAAAAATATTTTTTTTTGGGGGGGGGGGGGGGGGGGTGATTTCTCACCTTTCTGTGATAGGCAAGAATGACATTGCGCCCCACTTAGCCTCCCGGCTGTGCAAATCCCACAAGGCGGTTTTCATGGACGGGCACTTGTTTGCTGTGGGATTCCATGTGTGCGCAAATGTGCTGCAGGGTTTCAGGACCTAGCAGTGATCTGCGGCACATGTGCACAGCCACAGGGATTTCCCATACAAGTGTGCAGATGCCACAGGTGTCAAGCTTTCAAACACCAGCATTGTGTTCGTGTGTGAGGGAAGCCGCATGTATGCGTAAATGTGCCAGAGGTCTTTGTTGGGTACCAAATACCCACACACGCAAGACATTCAAAGATGCCTGTGCAGGGCCAAAATAATGAAGTTCCTCTTTAACGACTTTGCTGGAAAAAAAAAAAAGTCTGTTAACCAAGCTGAAGATTACACACACAGCTGATCTGAATTAAGGCAACGACTCATTCTCCCTCCCCTCTTCCTCTCAATGTATGGCTCTCTAGTGCACGGGTGTCAAACTGGCGGCCCTCCAGCTGTTGCCAAACTACAAGTCCCATGAGGCATTGCAAGATTGACAGTTACAAGCATGACTCCCAAGGGTAGAGGCATGATGGGACCTGTAGTTTCCCAACAGCTGGAAGGCCGCCAGTTTGACACCCCTGACGTAAACAAATAACAGACACTAACCTGAGAGCAAAGTATTTAATACATTACTGTCTGTAGGCCCTTTTGCTAAAACTTTGTTCAGTAGCAGAGCTCACGCTGCTGATTTAATTCCATACTTCCGGGTGTGTGGAGGAACATGTCCCCTAATGACCCCTAAGTCATTATTCTGTCTTGCAGTGACTAGAGATCAGAAGAACTACAGGGGCCTGTGGGGGGGAGGGACTTATTATGCAACCAATCTGAGCTGTCGAATCAGATTGGCTCTGGGAGCCACACAGAGGGTTAAGCAAATGGGATGACAGAAAAGTATGTATGAGGGGTGTTCAAGTCAAACCGGGACTTCATATAATAAAAAAACTAATTTTAAGGAGTGAAAACTGCATTTATTTTTCAGTATACTCCCCTGCTACATTTATACAGCTATTCCAGTGTTTAATAACGCCTGGAAAACTTTGAAATAGAAAGATTGGCCAGTACGCCTGAACCATCCTAGGACAGCCAGCTTCACCTCATGAATGATTGTGTTGACCGTTCCCACAGAAAGATCCGTCTCTTGTGAAATTTCACAACAAGTTATGCGTCAATTTTGCAGGATCAGGCGTTCCGCACGCTGAATGTTCACAGCAATGACTGATGTGGGCTGGAAACCATCGTGGACGGGATCGTCACTGATGGACATACCGCCATCTTTGAAACGTTTAAACCATTCAAATGTCTTAATGTGGCCGAGCGTCTCATCACCGTACTGCGTTTGAAGTCTTCTGTAGATATCTGTGGGTTTTACACCTTCGTTCACAAGAAACATCATCGCTACACGCTGCTCCATGTACGCACCAACACTGTTGTCTGCCATTTTGATAAACGGTCTCTGGTCTGGCCAGCGACATGTGCGCCGCCTATCAGTAAGAGGACACACTTGCCACTTACTACTATGTGTAGTACCGCCACCCTAGCATCCCTTGTTGTACCTGGAAAATGAGAAGTTCCGGTTTGACTTGAATGCCCCTTATATAATGCTGCTTTCTTCTCCGGTCATTGCCTTTGTAATTTTTTAACCCCCTAACAGGGTCATTTTGAAGGTCAATATTCTCTCTTTGCACTCACTGTTATAACTAGACTGACAAAGCTCTTAAAAAAAAAAAAAAAAATCCAATGCTAATTACAAGACAAATTCTTTCTCAACCCCTGTAAGCAGCCGCCCTGGCAGTGAAGGGGTGCCGAAGTCTGCCTGTATGTACGGCACATATAAATAACTTGTGTTTTCATACTGGGGGAGGAGACGGGCCCCATACATGGTCACCGAGCCATGGGAGTCCGATGGCCTTTCCTCTCCAGATGCTGAATAACTTAGAGCAGTCACACAATAATATCCAGCAGGGCAAAGTGTCACACTGTGACATATTTTCCCAAACTGGGTATTTTTAGCAGCACACACACCAAAAAAAGCTGAAACTTTGACAAATTTTCTGAAGTAAAAAAAAAAACAAACTTCCCTCTGAATATCAGAATAAGAGTATTAGTGACACGTTTTATAAACATATTTATATACTTAAAATACAGAATATATTTCTTTTAACAATTATCTAGTAAGTACATTTTTTATGATAGATATATAAAAAAAAAAAACAAAACAAAAAAAACAAACCATGAAACTTCTCTTTGATACTTACAAAAAAAAAGTTAGTTCTCAATAAACAATCTTGGCTACAGGGAATCTGTGGAGAGGCTGGTAACAACTTGGTGAAATGGTTCTCTCATAATTTTAGGAGCTGAAACAAGCAATTCGTTGTGGTGCACTGCATCCGAAAAAAATGGTGCCTGTTCAATATTTCGTCTGTTGGTAGCCCAGTCATTTAAATGGGCTGCCTCAAAGTGGAACTTAATTGCATCTGAACTCCACATATCAAAAATGATATTTTGTTCACTTTTACTATTCAGAGCAAACCTCCCCATCCATCCATGTCTCCATGCCTTTTTATTTTGTTGAAAAATCACTTCAAAGCTCTCCCCCCCAGCATTTCTAGCTGCGACAACCTTGAATAAGGGCAGACGATTCATGTAGCATTTACTTCTTGGAATCCATCTACCCTTAGCCCCCGGTTCACATCTATGCGGCCGTGTGGGCCGCGTTTTGCCTGGGTAGGAGAGCCCATTCATTTGAATGGACTCCCGTGCCACGCAGGGAATAAGTCCCTGCACTTCTTTGGAAAACGCAGCCCACACGGGAACCGAGGTTCCCATTACGGTTGCGTTTTCCAGTGCGGGTGGCGTGCCATTAGAACTAATAGCACCCGCCTGCGGGTCCGCACTTCTCTGAATGGGTGATGAGGCTGCACGGATTTTCGTGCGGATCTGCAGTGGCACCACCTGCACAGATGTGAACCTAGGGTTACTGTGATGATGCCGTAGAAAGCCTTCTGCATACACATGGGCAGCACAGTGGCTAAATGGTTAGCCCTTCCGCCTGGCAGCACCAGGATTGTTGGTCTCAATCCCAACAATGGCACCACCTGCCTGGAATTTGCATGTTCTCCCTGTGCTTGCGTGGGTTTCCTCCGGGTACTATGATTTCCTCCCACATTCCAAAGACATGCTGGTAGGTGAATTGGCTCCTGCCTAAATTGTCCCTAGTATGTGTATGTATGAATATGAGTTAGGGACCTTAGATTGTACGCCCCTTGAGGGTTAGGGACTGATGTAAATGTACAATATATATGTAGAGCGCTGCGTACATTGACAGCTCTATATAAGTACCTGTCATAATAATAATACACAGTACAATAAACACAGGCTTATGGTACACTTTCGCAAGGCCAGGAATGCAGGCAGGAGGGTGTGTTAGCTGATAAAGCCCCTCCTCGAGAAGAAAGGAAAAAAAAAATGCCCATGACACTCCTGGGATGTATGATATCATTTTGGCCTAGGCCAGAAACTGGGAAGCAACGGAAGAAATGTAAAAAAAAAAAAAAAAAGGTTTAACGTAAATCTAATATAACTTCCAATCTATTTGCTAAGACTAGCAGCGTAAGGATTAGACATAGATAATGCCGACTGAGAGAGTAAAAGTTCTGCTTCAAAGTTAGGCAGCCCATACATTAGCCATTTTTTTTTTTCCTTCAACCAGTGGGCTGAATGACAAAAAAATTACCCAATAGCCTCATCCAGACATCCGGGGTGGATGGGGAAATCCTCCAACTGATCTATTACATTCTGATAGCGGGGAGACTTCCCCGCTCTTAGAACACACTGATCAGTGCTGCAGGCAATAGCCTAAAGGGTCGATCGACCAGAGAAACTCCAATATTATGGCAGTTGTATAGAACTTGATTGTTAGATCATCTTCTAAACAAGCACAGTGGCCATACATGGACAAAATTCGGCCAGTTTCAATCCATATATGGCCAGCTAAAACTTCACCTTTAACAAAAAAATAATAAAATCACATTTTTTTTTGCAGGTGTACATTTATTATTTGTTTGCACTGCAGTCTGTAAGACATTGTACTCATGATCAGCAGATCGCAGGTACAATGCCTGGGTCCTGCAGACATCTCAGTACACCGTCTGCCTGTACCTCGTAAGGGCAGACAGTTACTGAACTGCGGGAGGTGATTGTAGCCGTATTAGTGCACTTGTGACAGAAACAATTGAGTACTGTCCGTGATACTTTTTTTTATTTGCACTAACATGAAATTTTGAGGACAAGGTTTCGGGGTATGTCCCCTTCTTCAAGGTCCAAGCAGTACACAAGTCGGGGAGGGAGGGGGATCGGGGAGGGAGGAGGATCGGGGAGGGAGAGGGAAAGGGGGATCGGGGAGGGAGAGGGAAAGGGGGATCGGGGAGGGAGAGGGAGAGGGGGATCGGGGAGGGAGAGGGGGATCGGGAGGGAGAGGGGGATCGGGGAGGGAGGGGGAGATCGGGGAGGGAGGGGGATCGGGGAGGGAGGGGGGGATCGGGGAGGGAGGGGGGGATCGGGGAGGGAGGGGGGGAGGGGGATCGGGGAGGGAGGGGGATCGGGGAGGGAGGGGGGGATCGGGGAGGGAGGGGGGGAGGGGGATCGGGGAGGGAGGAGGATCGGGGAGGGAGAGGGAAAGGGGGATCGGGGAGGGAGAGGGGGATCGGGGAGGGAGAGGGGGATCGGGGAGGGAGAGGGGGATCGAGGAGGGAGAGGGGGATCGAGGAGGGAGAGGGGGATCGAGGAGGGAGAGAGGGATCGGGGAGGGAGAGAGGGATCGGGGAGGGAGAGGGGGATCGGGGAGGGAGAGGGAAAAGGGGATCGGGGAAGGGGAGGGAAAGGGGGATCGGGGAGGGAAAGGGGGATCGGGGAGGGAAAGGGGGATCGGGGAGGGAAAGGGGGATCGGGGAGGGAGAGGGGGATCGGGGAGGGAGAGGGGGATCGGGGAGGGAGAGGAGGATCGGGGAGGGAGAGGAGGATCGGGGAGGGAGAGGAGGCAGCAGATGGAACATGTTACAAAGGTGAACTTATCCTTTAACACAAAAGAAGTGTGTGCTACGAGGGGCGTTCAAGTTAAACCGGTACTTTTAATTTTAAAAGGTATAAAACGAGACGCTAGCATGGCGGTACTACACGCAGCAGTAAGTGGCATGTGTGTCCCATTACTGATAGGCAGCGCACATGTTGCGGGCCAGTCCAGAGACTGTTAATCAAGATGGCAGACAACAGTGTCAGTGCATCCATGGAACAGCATGTGGTGATGAAGTTTCTAGTGAATGAAGGTGCAAAACCTGCAGATATCTACAGAAGACTTCAAGCACAGTACGGTGATGAGACGCTCAGCCGCAGTAAGACATCTGAATGGTATAAACATTTCAAAGATGGCCGTACGTCCATCAGAGTCAATCTCGGCCGTGGTGGTTCCCAGCGCACAGCAATCATTCCTGTGAACATTTAGCGCCTGATCCTGGATAATCGATGCATAACCTGTCATGAAATTACACACAAGACTAATCTTTCTGTGGGAATGGTGAACACGATGAAGTGAAGCCGGCTGTCCTAGGATGGTTCAGGTGTACTGACAAATCTTTCTATGCCGAAGCTTTCCAGGCTTTAGTTAAACGCTGGGATAAGTGTATAAATGTAGCAGGGGAGTATGCTGAAAAATAAATGCAGCTTCCACTCCTTAAAATTAGTTTTTTTTTTATATAAACTCAAAAGTCCTGGTTTGACTTGAATGCCCATTGTACATACCTTTCTGTCATCCCATTTGCTTAACCCTCATTGTGTGGCTCTCAGAGTCAATCTGATTCGCCAGCTCAGATTGGTTGCATAATAAGTCCCTCCCCCCCGCAGGCCCCTGTAGTTCTCCCTGCTGATCTCTAGTCACTGCAAGACACAATAATGAATTAAGGGTAGCAGGGGAGTATGTTGAAAAATAAATGCAGTTTCCACTCCTTGAAATTTGTTCTTTTATTACATAAACTCAAAAGTCCTGGTTTTATTTGACTGCCTCTCGTAGAACACAACATGTCAGGATGGACAGAACTAAACAGGCATGTAAAGAATTCCGAAGGTCAGATGTGAACTTAGGATGAGGATGCGTGTCTCCTATTACATATTCTTAAAAAGGGCACAAAAACATTGTTTTTCTAAAAACAGAAAAGAATTGGCAGATTGGTTTTATTTCTATACAAAAGCAGCCAAAAAATACAAAGCAAAAATTGCGCTGGAATTCCCATCACACGGGATTTATAGCGATTCCTCCTCCTTCTCTGTTGGGGTTTCCCTTGGGATCAAATTATTAACATGAGCTGCATTTTGGATGTGAACATTACTCATTTTCATTGTCGCAGTTATTTATCTGTTACAGAGTTTATTTTGTTCCCAAACGTGCAATTAGTTAGAGACATGATTAAAGCTACACTCCAGGAGAGTTTAAAATTCCCAACAAAACATGTCAATTTGAGAGTAAAAAGCCGTAAAAAACTAACATTTAATTTTTTTTCTACGCTTGGACAGTTTTTGCAAAATTTGCCTTTTAAAAGTCCATGAGGCCATCATCATATGCCCCCAGACACAGCAAGGAGGGATTGAGTAAATCTCAACATCACTTCCAATTAGTGTCCATGCCGCAGGGGAATGTGCTGCCCTAGTTAGACCAGTATTGGTGCCATGGTTAATGCCACCCCAAATGCATCTAGCAAACATGCGCACTTTGCGGCCACCAAAACGCATAGTACTGTAGACTTAAGAGTCATGCCTGTCATACTTTTTAAGCATTCCCGCACATTTGGCAACTCACCAAAATGAATGGGCTGCTAAGAATACGATGTGCAGGAATGCACACGTTGTGGTGTTAACCCACCCTTACCCTAGGTTCACATCTGTGTGGGTGGTGCCGCTGCGAATCCGCACGAAAATCCATGCAGCCACACCACCAGCACAGAGAAATGCTAATGGAATGCCGCCCACACTGGAAACCGCAACCGTACTGGGAACCGAGGTTCCCGTGCGGGCTGCTTTTTCCAAAGAAGTGCAGGGACTTCTTTCCCTGCATTTCACGGGCACAGGAGTCCATTCAAATTAGTGGGCTCTAGTGCCCGTGCAAAATGCAGCCCCTGCATAGATGTGAACCGGGGGTTAACCTCCCTAGCGGTCTGATTATGTCCATATTTCTGTGCTCAAAGCATTTTTTTTTTGCATGAAAATATGGCATTTTTTTATTGTAGGCCTGTAATTTTTAGGAATAACTCACTGAAATCTGTCCAAACAAGAGTCTAGTAAACATCTGAAACCCGAAATTAAAATTTGAAACCCGAAATCATAAATTATAATTTAATAAATAATCATCAAAAATAATATAATAATAAATGTAATTCAATAATGTAATCAAACCAAAAACACTGAAATGTGAAATATAGCGCCAAGTTCGCACATCGCTGAGCAAAGTCGCAGAATCGTTTTCAGTGTCTGATGAGGAATTTCCCCCACGAATCATTATCACTCAATTCTGCAAGTGGTTCTGATTTACTATCGCTGTTCTCTAGCCGGTCTAAAACCGCTTTAGACTTAAAGGAACGCTTTTTGGACGCCATGGACGTTTCTCAGTTTCCAGGCAGAAAGAACAGTAAAAAAGCAGGCAGGGCGCCGGACAAAGCACTCGGGACAAAATGTATGTGAAATGGTTTGATACAGGAATGTTATACTATGTGATTTTAGTGAATTTAGTGAATGTCCCTTTTACAACTTTCAAATTTCCCGCCAGTTCCATCCCCGTATGTCCTGATGTCGCAGGGAATGGAACCCAGAAGACAGATGCCGGCATCCGCCAGAGGACATTGCCGGGGACACTGCAGGGGGGACATAGCGGGAGCGCAGGACAAGGTAAGTGAAGAAGAGATCCCGGAGCAGCGCCACATGGTATTCCCGAGTGTAGCTCAGGGGGGTTACCGCTTGTGGTGCTGAAACTTTACCCCGAGCTACACTCGGGAATACCGCCGGGGGGGTTAAAGAAACCCTGTCACCAGACTATACATTTCAACAACAGCCATTCCATAAGATTTAATGCATTTCATTTATGTTATTTATCTGAAAAGGTCTCCCTTGTGTAGACAATCAAAAGCCATGAGATTGCTGATGGGTGCCCCCCTCTTTTGATGCCAGCAGGCTCATGCAAGTGACATTCTACAGTATTTTCCTTTCTCCACCCCAAAGTGCTACATAAAAGGTTGTCAGATTTTGCTGGCATGTTCAAAAGCAGTTTGCGAGTGAATAAAAAATAATTAATGGAAAGGAAGAACTGTGCAAGTAAGCATTTCAATTCTCGAATATTCTGTACTTTTACTTGCATCCTTTTTAGGTTGGTGTCAGGGTTGCTTTAAGGCATGGCACTAGCTGTCAGGAAAGGCCTGCCCATAGTGCAGGTGAAGTTCCACGGCGCACAAAGATGCGCATGCGCAGAGTCCTTACTAGCCAAACAGATGTGCAGGCTCTTGGACATAGGCGCGCACATGTGCGTGCACGCATGCGCACTCGTGCATACAGGCGCACGCCTGTCACTAGTGCTGGCGCCAAAAGGGCTTTTTAAACTGGCTGCAGTAGTTGTCCCATTGCTGTATGGTCTTATCCTTGCTCGTGTTCCCTGATTTCTGTGATTGTCTCCTGATACCGAACCAGCCTGTTCCTGATCTCCGCTTGATTGCTTCCTGCCCTGACCTCTGGCTTGTCTTGGATTATTCTTCTGTCTCCCGCTCCTGTCTGATTGATCTTCCACTGCTGACCTGGCCTGTGACCTGACTACTCTTCCTCCTACCGCTGTAAGCCTGATCTGCCTGACTGATACCGAACCTGTCTCGTCTGACCCTGCATCCTCAGCACGCAGCTCTTGAGTATCCATCCATCCAGCACGGCTACATCAGAACCCTGCTCCCTGCCTACAGCTCATCAGCTGTTACTGGACTGATCACAGGCACTCATACCCTACCGTGCCCCTGTGACCGCTGTCTCACCATCAGCGGTCCTTGAGCCGGAGCTGTACGGGAGGCCTGCCTCTTCAGTCAGGCTCACTATCCAGGTACGTGACACTAGCAGTTCATGGAGTTATGTTTCGTGAATGCAGAGCTCCTTCAGGCACTGAAAAAGCACCAAACTCAAATCTGTAAATGAAATGTCTGCATATTTGTAAAACCAGCATGGAATGTTTTTGAGCTATTTTTTTCCAAGTACTCAAGACAAATACGGTAATTGAAAGATCAAAAACAGACAAGTGAATCGTCAGACAAGACGTCCACCCGAGGCCGGCGCAGGAGAGGAGAAGAGGCTCTGTCACAGAGGACTCATTGATAACCGGACTCTAGATGCCACCAAAACCCATGGCCTGAGCACAGGGCGCACATTGATCACGGGAAGATAAAATGTTATAAAGAATCCGGCACACTAGAAACATTCTTCAGGCAAATAGGAGTCATGGGTTCTGTATCTTCTTCAATTACACAAGATGACTATGCCCTAAATTTGCTATTAAATTATGAGAAAGTAAAAGATTACACAGATCCCTAACTCTGGTGTATAGTCCACGTGCTGTGCTTTTGTACCAACAGACTCCTATCACGCCAGCATCCCAAAGCAAAGAAAATGAGGTCAAGTTATAGGGACAGATATTCCTGCAGCTCCTTTATTGTTGCTGTAGGACTCTTGGCAGCCTCCCAGACAAGTTTTCTTCTCGTCTTTTCATCAATCTTGGAGGGACGTCCAGTTCTCCGTAATGTCACTGTTGCGCCATATTGATGATGACTGTCTTCACGGTGTTCCATGGTATATCTAATGCCCTGGAAATTCTTTTGTACCCTTCTCCTGACCGATACCTTTTAACAATGAGATCCCACTGATGCTTTGGAAGCTCTCTGTGGACCAGCTGTAGGATGCGACTAAAAAAATGTCAGGGAAGACCTACTAGAACAGCTCAACTTTATTTGGGGTTAATCAGAGGCACTTTAAATGATAGCAGGTGTGTACTGACTCCTATTTAAAATAATTTTAAATGTAGTTGCTTAATTCTGAACACAGCTACAGAGGATGTGCACACTTATGCAACCACATTATTTTAGTTTTTGTTTACTACCCCCCCCCCCCCAAAAAAAAAAAAAGATTTCAGTTTGTTTTTCAACTGAGTTGTACAGTTCATAAGTCACATTAACAGTGGAAAAAGTTCTGAAATGATTTATCTTTGTCTCATTTTTTTACATCACAGAAACCTGACATTTTAACAGGGGTGTGTAGACTTTTTATATTTACTGTATGTCAGTACTTGTATGTGACTAGGCCCTTAAGTTGACCATGTTTGTAAACAAAGCCATGTGACCATCAGATAAGTTCTGATTGAGCCCTTATTGATGATGTAAGCAGTGGAATAACATTTTAGTGTGTGCACCACTGTCACCATCGAGTGATTTCTGCGGAAGGTTCCAGCCATTAGTCACTTTCCCTATGTCAAGAAGATCAAGTTTATGTCCGTGCGCACAGAACAATTCATGGACCAGTACACAAAGTTGGGGCATCTGTGCGTTTTCACTAATGTGCATGAGCTTGGGTTAGCGTGCACATCTGGCAATGGCTTTTGGCGCCCAGGGGCCTATTTGAGGCAAATCTAAAGGGAGTGGCTGAGTGGTCATCAGCTTCAGTGACCTGTGACCACAGTCAGGGCTGTGCAAGCATCTGTGCATGTTCGCTAATGTACACGAGCTTGAGTTATCATGCAGGTTTGGCACTGGCTATTTAAAGTGGTAATAAAGCCTCAATTTTTAATAACAAACATCATATTTACCTGCTCTGTGTAATGGTTTTGCCCAGATCATTCTCTTCTTGGGTCTCCCCGCCAATTCTCCTGGCTCCTTCCCCAGCAAGCTCTTGCTAGGGAGGTACTTGTGCGGGTTTGCTCCTGAACCATGCTGGCTGTGTCCACAGACACAGACAGCGGAGCTTTGCCCCGCCCTCCGCTCCCTGGCTGTGATTAATAGCAGCGACAGCAAATGGCTCCTCCTGCTTTCTCTGAGCCAATGAGGAAGCAGAGAGCCAAGACAGCAGCTGTTCTTGTGCACATCACTGGATTGGGCTCAGGTAAGTATTTAGGGGGCTGGGCTGGGGGGAGAGCTGCATAGTGAAGGTTTTTACTTTTATTTTCATGCATAGAACGAAGGAAGGTAAAAAAAATCTTCAGCCTCTACAACCATTTTAAGGCTCGACTATAGGGAATTGCTTTAGTGACCTGTGACCAGACCTGCAACCAGACCTGCATTCTGATCATCCCTGTGCTTTGACCCAGCTTGCCTCCTGACTCTGATTCTGATCTCCTGTTGTTGACCTTGGCTTGTGTTCGGACTCTATCCATTTGACACAGCAAGTGGGCCAATGAGGAGAGAGAGAGGGAGGCCAATCCGCTACTCTATTTGTCTTATGAACACACAGAGCATCCGCTTGGGGATGAGCAAGCAGCAGTGCCCCCAGGGCGAGCAGATTTCCCTGAGGGGCACTGCTCAATGGGGAGGAGCCAGGTGCGCCGGAGGGGACACGAAAGGAAGAGGACCGGGGCTGCTCTGTGCAAAATCACTGCACAGAGCAGGTAAGCATAGACATGTTTGCCATTTTAAGAAAAAAACAAAAAAACAAAAGCTTTAGTGTCGCTTTGACTGAACAAACTGAGGTTAGAAGCTGATTGGCGAACATGAATAGGTGCACCAAATTCTGAGTGAACCAGTTTTAGTAAATCTCCAGCATAATGTCAATAACATTTCTATCCTGGCGATTTAACAAATAGATCCTTCAGCCATGTGAAGAGAAGACACCTATGCAGACCTCTTGAGTCCAAGGATGGGACTATGTAACTGGGGGGGCACAACATCTACATATTCCATGGTGGTTGGGGATTAAGGTGTCTGTGCCAACTGTGCAGATATAACAGCAGAGGTATCTGCTTATCATTCATTAGAACTGGAAAAGTGGCTTGGATAAGTTACGTAATGTTTTTAACATTATATGACAAGTCCAGATGAATGTTACTAACTATTACAGCACAATTCTAATAAAAAACAAAAATACAAACTGCTAGGTGGTTTTGTTAAAGAGGATAGCTGAAACTTGTTATATTTAAAGGACACAACAACAGTTCTATCACTTATGTTGACTTTCCTCGCTCTCTGACCTTTCCCCTGTGTACTCCTACAGGTTTAGCTTCAGCACACCATGGCAATAACATGTAAATATCCCAAACTGAATGACAGTCTGTGAATGAAATGAAGCCTCCGGTTTAAAAAGCAGCACATGGAAACATAGAATCATCTACCTTCCTGTCTCGCCAGACCTGCTCAGTGCAGCTTAAACCCGTTTTTCTGGCTCATTTCATGTTATGAGGACGGAAAGTAGTTTTCACTTGTTTTATATATTTTTTGTATTCATCATGAATTTTAAACCCTAGAGCTTGAAGGGAATCTTTGGTATTGTACATATGGGCTTCAGCCTGTGCAACGACCGGTACACGCGATCAGAAAATCGTACGAAAAATACGGATTTTGAAGCAATCGTACGATAATCTGATCGTTAGTATACAGCTTTTGAGAGCCGATCACAACAGTTCATACAAAATTATCCGTAGGACCAAAATAACAATTGAAGGTGAAGAGCAGTGTCTATGGCAAGCTATTAGCCCTGGTTCACACTGATGCGGTGCGGAATTAGCAGCGTTTTCAGTGCAAATTCTGCACCGCATCACAATCGCACCCCGTTCATGCGAATCGATGCGGGTTTGTATGTTAACAACACCCCAACATCGGTCCACAAAACACGGTGAAATGTGCAGAATCGGATCACATACAGTGGGGATCGAAAGTTTGGGCACCCCAGCTAAAAATTTGTATTAATGTGCATAAAGAAGCCAAGGAAAGATGGAAAAATCTCCAAAAGGCATCAAATTACAGATTAGACATTCTTATAATATGTCAACAAAAGTTAGATTTTATTTCCATCATTTACACTTTCAAAATAACAGAAAACAAAAAAATGGCGTCTGCAAAAGTTTGGGCACCCTGCAGAGTTAATATCTTGTACTGCCCCCTTTGGCAAGTGTCACAGCTTGTAAACGCTTTTTGTAGCCAGCCAAGAGTCTTTCAATTCTTGTTTGAGGTATCTTTGCCCATTCTTCCTTACAAATGTCTTCCAGTTCTTTGAGATTTCTGGGCTGTCTGTCACGCACTGCTCTTTTAAGGTCTATCCATAGATTTTCAATTATGTTGAGGTCAGGACATTGTGAAGGCCATGGAAAAACCTTCAGTTTACGCCTCTTGATGTAATCCCCCGTGGATTTCGAGGAGTGTTTAGGATCATTATCCATTTGTAGAAGCCATCCTCTCTTTAACTTCAGCTTTTTCACAGATGGCATCAAGTTACCATCCAAAATTTGCTGAAATTTTATTGAATCCATTTTTCCTTCTACTCGTGAGATGTTCCCTGTGCCACTGGCTGCAACACAACCCCAAAGCATGATTGATCCAACCCCATGCTTAACAGTTGGACAGAGGTTCTTTTCATTAAATTCTGTGCCCCTTCTTCTCCAAACGTACCTTTGCTCATTCCGTCCAAAAAGTTCAATTTTAACCTCATCGGTCCACAGAACTTTTTTCCAAAATGCATCAGGCTTGTCTATATGTTCATTTGCAAAGTTCAAACGATGATTTTTGTGGTGAGGACGTAGAAGAGGTTTTCTTCTGATGACTCTTCCATGAAGACCATATTTGTACAAGTATCTCTTTATAGTGGAATAGTGTACCACAACTCCAGTGTCTGCCAGATCTTTCTGGAGGGATCGTGCAGTCAAACGTGGGTTTTGAATTGTTTTTCTCACAATCCTGCGAGCTGTTCTGTCTGATATTTTTCTTGGTCTTCCAGATCTTGCTTTAACTTCCACTGTTCCTGATGACTGCCATTTCTTAATTACATTCCGAACAGAGGATATTGACATCTGAAAACGCTTTGCTATCTTCTTATAGCCTTCTCCAGCTTTGTGAGCGTCAACTATTTTCAGTTTCAGTTTTCTAGACAACTGCTTAGAAGAACCCATGGTGCTGATTGTTGGGGCAAGGTCAGATGAGTCTGGGCATTTAAAACCTTTGAGATTGACATCACCTGGTCTTCCCAGACGATGATTGAAAACAATCCATGACACTGGCAGGTCTCAGCTTGGCAAAGGGGGCAGTGCATGCTATAAATTCTGCAGGGTGCCCAAACTTTTGCAGACGCCATTTTTTTGTTTTCTGTTATTTTGAAAGTGTAAATGATGGAAATAAAATCTAACTTTTGTTGACATATTTTAAGAATGTCTAATCTGTAATTTGATGCCTTTTGGAGATTTTTCCATCTTTCCTTGGCTTCTTTATGCACATTAATACAAATTTTTAGCTGGGGTGCCCAAACTTTCGATCCCCACTGTAGGTGTGAATGGCCATGCAATCTGAATCTAGTGCGGACAAAAAAAGGGTCCTGCATGGTTTTGGTGTGTGTGCGGTGCGAATATTATTATTATTATTATTATACAGTATTTATAAAGCGCCAATAGTTTTCTCAGTGCTGTACATTACAATGGGGGACAGAACAATAACAATACAATACAATGCAAAACATGAGGGGATCAAGGGCCCTGCTCTTTCGAGCTTACAATCTAGGAGAATAGAGCCATACAAAATGTATGGCTCTAATCGCACCACATACAAATCGCACGTGATTTATACAGGAATGAGGTGCGGTTCCTTTGCGAATCACATGGGATTTACCGCACCGCTGTAGTATGAACCTAGGCTTACAGAGCATTTGCACAGCCTTCAGGGCTTGTTCACAATAGCTGTGGTCTCTTTTTTATTATTCAGAGAGCGTTTGACAGACAGTGAGAAGCAGAGGCGGACTGACAACTCATGGGGCCCCCGGGCAATAGGGGATCATGGGGCCTGTGTCCTTGCCCAAACTCAAAAAAGCCTATGAAAAAGGTACCAGGGGCATCTCATGGGGTCCCCTACTGACCCCGGGCCCTTGGGCAGTGCCCGAGTTTCCAAACGGTCAGTCCACCCCTGGTGAGAAGGCATTGCATAGTTTCATCACTGCCTGCTTCAACCCCCTGATCCCTGCACTAGTGCACCACAACTGCATGGCTAAACCACAGGCTGCTAGTGTGAACAAGCCCTCAGACAGCTTTTAAAGCATATGTGAACTTCAGTTTGAAAATGTTAAAGAGGTTCTTCACCCTGTAAACAGAAATTTAAAAGCCAACAGCTACAAATATAGACCAAAAAAAAAAAAAACCCACCTCTCCCTGGATCCAGTGCTATCCTCACTCCACCCGGCTCTTCACCGGTCTTCAGGTCCCCGGTGGCAGCATCTTAACTATGGGCAGCCAACTGTAAATCCTTGTGGTTTCACAGCCGGAAGCCCACTCACATGCGCAAGCTGCGCCACGTGAATGGTACCACATTCTCCTGAGATGTGCCCCAAGAGGCTGGTTGGGAAAGGGGGTGGGATATGGGGTAACCTGGTCAGAACCCCTGCAAAAAGACAGACTTTCCAAATATGGCAAGGGGGGGCGCAATAACTTGAAGTTCTGCTTTCTTAAAGCGGAGTTCCACTCACCCTTTCAAAACAGAAAAGTCAGCAGCTACAAAAACTGTAGCTGCTGACTTATAAAAAACAGCCACTTACCTGTCCCTCAGTCCTGTGGTGTGTCCCCTGCAGCTCATTTCACCGGCCGTCCTGTATTCCAAGAGGCCGGCAACTTCAGTGAGGACACCCGGCTGTGCAGCTTCACAGCCGGGTACCCACTGCACATGCGCGAGTAGCACTGCGCTTCACGAATGGTCCTGCAGTCTTCTGGGACCTGTGACATGTCCCAAAAGACTAGAGGGAGAGGGGACACCTTCCGCTTCTGATCGCCTAGGTGACCGGACCGGAAGTGGAAGCGGGTACCTGTCAAATTCGGGTACCTGCCCCCCCCCCCCCCCCAAAGGTGCCAATCCTTAATGGGGAGCGGGGGAGCAGTCCTTAAAGTCCTTTTGGGTGGAGCACCGCTTTAAGCACAGATCTACATGGTAGTGCTGGGTGTCCTTTGTTGCACGCTGGTTCCTTCCTCAAAACCCTATGTCACAACAGAACTCAACAGTGCGGTTGGGACAGAGAAGGGTACCAGCACATTGCAGGGCACACAAGCATTAAATGGGGAGAGAAGAGTGGAGTCAGTAAGAGAAATATCAGATTAGTATCATATAAATGTAAATGGTCGTCTGCCTGAGGAAGGCACATGCATTTCCCGAACGCATGGCAATCAGCCAGCCCATTCTGGGACTCATGCTTCCGGTGACGTCACAGCTGTCAGCTTTGGAATCCCCAGCGACTTGGAGCCCCTGAAATCACAAGTGTGGCCGAGCGGTCTGCGGATCACGACGCCCCCAGCACCCCGGAGCTGTTAACTCAAAGGGGAGGCTTCTATATGTCATATGTGAGCTTTTATGCACATTTTTGTGAGTTGCTTGATTTTTATTCATTAAATGATTTTATGATTATTGCTACATTTAGAAAAGCGCTGCTGTGTTTCCCTTTCTTTTATTACACAGGCATTAAAAATGGCTAACTGCTGAAAAGGCTGATGGAGGCTGCAGGGATGAAAAGTAAGGTAGGAGAAATGTGGCTGCTGGAGAGGTGCATATACTACTTTTTCTCTTACAGGAACAGAAGTTGTGGTCTCATTAAACTAGTTTCTAGCAGCCTTCAGTGAGCTACATCACTACCTAATGATGCTGTGCTATCTGATTGGAATCAATAGTGCACTGCAGGAAGTCGTGTATATATATATATATACTCTCATAAAGGGGAAGTCCAATAAAGCAGAACTCCAGGCAATTACAAGAGACACAAATTAATTATTTCATTCTTGACCGTAAGCCCTGGTTCACAACTGTGCGGCTTAGAAGTAGCGCTACTTCAAATTTCATGTGTGGCTTGCTGATATCTCTGTGATTTCATTTACCAGATGTTAAGGCAAGTCGCAATGAAGTCGCACAGAATTGGTGCAGAAACGTTTTTCAAAGTCACAATAAATTTGACCGGTTCCGTTGCTGCAAATGGGGTGTGATTTGTCAAACGACTGTGAACTTTCAAGATGCAGGACAATTTGCACTGGTGTGAAACGTGGCTAATGTTTTAAAATAAAATCAGTGAGAGTGCCTGAATTTGACTAGGTATAAGCCTTTGCAGTAGTAGAACCGAGAGAGAAGGGGGCATGCAAGAGACCAATCAGTTGTGCTGTAGCGCAAGAAGAACATCCACAGGAGCAGAGAGACTGAAAGATGAGCTCAGTCTGCTGCTTCTCCTTTCACTGTCCTGTCTTTGCAGATGACACCAAGCTGTGCAGTGGAATAACGTCCTTACAGGATGTCTCCAATTTACAAGCCGACCTCAATGCTCTGTGTAATTGGGCGACTATGTGGCAAATGAGGTTTAATGTTGATAAATGTAAGGTTCTGCACTTGGGGGCTAAGAATATGCATGCCTCATACATACTAGGGGGAGTACAACTGGGGGGGTCAATGGTGGAGAAGGATCTGGGGGGATCAATGGTGGAGAAGGATCTGGGGGGGGGGGTCAATGGTGGAGAAGGATCTGGGAGTTCTGGCAGATCATAAGCTTAATAATGGCATGCAATGCCAAGCTGCGGGTTCTAAAGCGAGCAAAATCCTCTCCTGTATTAGGAGAGGTATAGACTCCAGAGAGAGAGAGAGAGAGATCATTTCCAAGGAGCAGGGCCCTCTTGTATTGAACTGTATTGTTGCTGTATTGTCTCCCGTTATATTGTAAAGCACTGAGCAAACGGTTGGCGCTATATAAATCCTGTATAATAATTTCCCCCCTGGTACAAATCATTAGCAAGACCTCATCTGATATACGCAGTTCAATTTTGGGCACCAATTCACAAAAAGAACATTGGGGAACTGGAGAAAATAAAGAGAAGGGCAACCAAACTGATAACTGAACCAACTGAGGCATGGAGGAGCTCAGCTATGAGGAAAGATTAGAGGAACGGAATTTATTCTCTTGAGAAGAGGAGATTAAGGGGGGATATGATCTCCATGTATAATACATAAGGGGGATATGATGTCCATGTATAATGCATAAGGGGGATATGATCTCCATGTATAATACATAAGGGGGGATATGATCACCATGTATAATACATAAGGGGGGATATGATCACCATGTATAATACATAAGGGGGGGGATATGATCTCCATGTATAATACATAAGGGGGGGGATATGATCTCCCTGTATAATACATAAGGGGGATATGATCTCCATGTATAATACATAAGGGGGGGATATGATCTCCATGTATAATACATAAGGGGGATATGATCTCCATGTATAATACATAAGGGGGGATATGATCTCCCTGTATAATACATAAGGGGGATATGATCTCCATGTATAATACATAAGGGGGGATATGATCTCCATGTATAATACATAAGGGGGGATATGATCACCATGTATAATACATAAGGGGGGATATGATCTCCCTGTATAATACATAAGGGGGATATGATCTCCATGTATAATACATAAGGGGGGGATATGATCTCCATGTATAATACATAAGGGGGATATGATCTCCATGTATAATACATAAGGGGGGGATATGATCTCCATGTATAATACATAAGGGGGGATATGATCTCCCTGTATAATACATAAGGGGGATATGATCTCCATGTATAATACATAAGGGGGGATATGATCACCATGTATAATACATAAGGGGGGGATATGATCTCCATGTATAATACATAAGGGGGGATATGATCTCCATGTATAATACATAAGGGGGGATATGATCTCCATGTATAATACATAAGGGGGGATATGATCTCCATGTATAATACATAAGGGGGGATATGATCACCATGTATAATACATAAGGGGGGGATATGATCTCCATGTATAATACATGAGGGGGATATGATCTCCATTCCATGTATGATACATAAGGGGGGATATGATCTCCATGTATATTACATAAGGGGGGATATGATCTCCATGTATAATACATAAGGGGGGATATGATCTCCATGTATAATACATAAGGGGGGATATGATCACCATGTATAATACATAAGGGGGGATATGATCTCCATGTATAATACATAAGGGGGGATATGATCTCCATGTATAATACATAATGGGGGATATGATCTCCATGTATAATACATAAGGGGGGATATGATCACCATGTATAATACATAAGGGGGGATATGATCACCATGTAGAATACATAAGGGGGGATATGATCTCCATGTATAATACATAAGGGGGATATGATCTCCATGTATAATACATAAGGGGGGATATGATCACCATGTATAATACATAAGGGGGGATATGATCTCCATGTATAATACATAAGGGGGGATATGATCTCCATGTATAATACATAAGGGGGGATATGATCTCCATGTATAATACATAAGGGGGGATATGATCTCCATGTATAATACATAAGGGGGGGATATGATCTCCATGTATAATACATAAGGGGGGGATATGATCTCCATGTATAATACATAAGGGGGGGATATGATCTCCATGTATAAATACATCAGTGGTTCATATAGTGAACTCGGTGTAGCGTTATTCACCCTGAGGTCATCACAGAGGACAAGGGGGCACTCTGTGTCTGGAGGGAGAGAAATTTAATCTCCAAACACGGAAAGGTTTCTTCACAGCGAGAGCTGTGAAAATGTGGAATAGACTACCTCAAGAATTGGTTCTGGCCAGCTCAGTGGATTGCTGTAGGAAAGTCCTGGATTCTTTCTTGGATACACAGAATATAACTGGATACTAACATTTATAGGTAAAGTTGATCCAGGGAATATCCGATTGCCTCTCGGGCCCCTTCAGGAGCAAACTGGATCGTGCTTTGCTGGGTTTTTTTGTCTTCTTCTGCATCAACTCTGGGTATAGGATTATAACTTGTTTTTTTTTTAATGGTTGAACTGGATGGATGTTTGTCTTTTTTCAGCCAGACCAACAATGTTGGTATGTCACAGGCTGGGGAAGGGACAAGACCTGTAAGTGGTATTTAACTGCAGAAGAGAGAAATCAGGTCGTCTGCCCTCCTATACGGGGCTGTGTGGCTGCAGAGATACAAGCAGAAGTGACATTGGGACGCTTTGACGTCAATATGTCCCGGCGTCACTTCTGATTCTGGTCCTAGCACTTGCTTCCGTTCCAGTGTGGATATATTTGCTGCTGGAGGAAGAAACAGCCTGTTATACAGACCTAATCTGCATTAGTCCAGCTTTATTCCACCTGTCCTGCAGAGCTGTTTTAGGGAACATCTCATCCATCCATCCGCTGTCCACCGAGGCTTGCCAGCGAAAAGGACTGATGATATACCCATTTACGCTCATTCTTGTGAGTGTATTTTAACCATTTCCTTTACTTGTTTTAAATTAAACTGATACACTTAGATGGCAGTGCCTTTTGTTTGTTTATAGTTTTAGTGCACAGAGATATCCAATACCCTGTTAGAAAAGCTGCAGCCATTATAGAAGTGGATTAACACATCTTGATCTACCATACAGAGATTACGGCTTCTTGCTTAGGACCTAATCAGTCGTTCTCCATTTGCGGTGCTATAGAGCTTTTATACTGTAGTACCACTGACTACTTCAGTGACTTTCCACTTTCACAGTGGTCCCACAGGTATGGATTATATATATTTACATCGGTTCTTGCAGGACCAATGTAACTATGCAAAAAAAACCATACCTGGAGTCCAGCTTTAAATTCAGAGAACATCAATGACATTAAACATATGAAGATACAAATAAAAACAGGGAATTGTTTGAACTAAACTTAAAGTAAAACTTTGGGATGAAATGTGGGGAGGTGATTGTTGGAAAATTTCCCCAAATCATAATATTCTGGTCATGTCTGCTCCAAAAAAAAAAAAGTGACTAGGGCCTCACCTCAGTTGTGCTTTGAGTTCAGTAAACCGCGGTCGCCGGCTGGGGTCATATGCCCAACACTTGGTCATAAGGCTGTAGAGAGTGGGGGGGCAGTTGGCTGGCATTGGTAAGCGCTCGCCGTTTTCTATCCGACCAATCACATCATTGTTTTTCACTCCCTGGAAAGGCTTCACTCCATACATTAAGATTTCCCACATGCACACACCTGCAAATATACAAATAAAATGTTTAATTCCCTGCACAAGAGACTTCATGCAAAGTACAAATTAACAGGAAAATCAGATTCTGTAGCAAATATATAAGGGGCGTGCAAGTCAATCTGGAACTTTTAATTTTCCAGGTATAAAAAGGGATGTTAGTCTGGTGATATTACACACGGAAGTAAGTGGCAAGTGTGTCCTATTACTGATAGGTGGCACATATGTCGCGGGCCAGTCCAGAGACTGTTAACTAAGATGGCAGACAGCAGTGTTAGTGTGTGCATGGAACAGAGTGCGGTGAGGACATTTCTTGTGTCATAAAACCTGCGAATATCTACAGAAGACTTAAAGCACAGTACAGTGATGAGACACTCAGCTGCCGTAAGATATTTAAGTGGCGTAAACATTTCAAAGATGGCCAATACATCAGTCAGTGAAGATCTTGGCCATGGAGGTTCCCAGTGCACAGCAGTCATTCCTTTGAACATTCAGCGCATGGAACGCCTGATCCTGGATAATGGAAGGATAGCCTATTGGGAAATCGCACATGAGACAAATGTTTCTGTGGGAACGGTGAACACGATGATGACAAAGTGAAGCCGGCTGTCCTGGGATGGTTCTGGAGTACTGACAAATCTTTCTATGCCGAAGCTTTCCAGGCATTAGTAAACGCTGGGATAAGTGTATAAATGCAGCAGGAGAGTATGGCGAAAAATAAATGCAGTTTCCACTCCTTGAAATGTGTTCTTTTATTATATAAACTCAAACGTCCCGGATTGACTTGAACACCCCTCGTATATACATTATATTTCTTTTAAAGTATGTGTAAACCAAATCAGAACTCTCACATAAGGTTTAACATTTTAATGTCTTTTCAAAAATATCTGTCATTGTTTTTAAATATGTAGCTTTCAATAAAATAATCCCTGGTGCTCCTGTTAAAAATAAATAGTAAAACGCGTGAAGTAGGATTCACAAAGGGGGCAACTGACAATGCCCAACTTGTCTTGTAATAGCACTGCACCCTACAGGGCAGGGGGAAACGTTTTGCTGCTGCCAAGGAAGTGAGGTACAGTATCTCACAGAAGTCATCCACCCCTCACATTTTTGTAAATATTTTATTCTATCTTTGCTATGATGTGACGTAGTCAGTGTACAGCTTGTATGACATGTAAATTTGCCATCCCCTCAAATTAACTCAACACACAGCCATTAATGTCTAAACCGCTGGCAACAAAAGTGAGTCCACCCCTAAGTGACAATATCCAAATTGGGCCCAAAGTGTCAATATTTTGTGTGGCCGCCATTATTTTCCAGCACTGCCTTAACCCTCTTGGGCATGGAGGTCACCAGAGTTGCCACTGGAGTCCTCTTCCACTCCTCCATTATGACATCACGGAGCTGGTGGTTGTTAGAGACCTTGTGCTCCTCCTGCCCCACAGATGCTCAGTAGGGTTTAGGTCTGCAGCCATGCTTGGCCAGTCCATCACCTCTACCATCAGCTTCTTTAGCAAGGCAGTGGTTGTCCTGAATGTGTGTTTGGGGTCGTTATGTTGGAATACTGCCCTGCGGCCCAGTCTCCGAAGTAAGGGGATCATGCTCTGCTTCAGTATGTCTCAGTGCATGTTGGCATTCATGGTTCCCTCAATGAACTGTAGCTCCCCAGTGTGGGCAGCACTCACGCAGCCCCAGACCAGGGCCTTAATCATAGCCTCCTCTCTTTGATCAGGTCTGATAACAGCAGATCCCAACACCCCACAAACTGAAAGGTTTCAGATACACATAAGACAACACCACCTACACTGACCGACCTACCACTCAACCTCGTCCCATGTATATACGAGTTTATATGCTTACGCATTCTTACATTGTGAGCCTGGATATGATTGCCTTTATATATTATGTTTATTGCCTTTTTCTGTATGTTAGTTGTATATTTTCTTGGGCTGTTAATCTGTATACAATGTCGTTATCTTCCGCGTTCCCTAAAGTACATTTCATTTCTGTTTTAGTGGCCATTTACAACTTTGTAATGTGAGAACAGTCAGTAAACCTTTTTTTTTTAAAAAAAAAAAAAACAGATGTGTTGATAGATTGCTTCTCCTTAATCCTGTTCAAATTGCTTTGGGAATTGGGTGCTGGCTGTAAAACACTCCACCATGCCCCTATTACATAGGAAGGTCGTCACTCCTATGACATGATCTTAAAAAGCATTATTGAAAGCTAGGCATGAACACTGGTAATTCAACAGCACCACCCATAGACAGCTTTCCTTGACGCATATCACCTCTCCCACGGGGCTTGGTCACAGATATCTTGCATTATAAAATTATGTATGTTTACATTTAATACTACTTTATTACCTATAAAAATAAAGAAAAAAAATGGTATGGAACCGATGCACTTTAACTACTTGCCAACCGCAGATAGCCGAATGATGGCTACACTGCGTCTGGCCAGTTCTGGGAGGGCGTCAGATGACATCCTCCCAGAACGCGCTCTCCTGCGCGCCCCCGGGGGCACGCCCCCCAGCGATCACGTGATGTGGTAAAAGGCCAATCACAACGGCCTTTTACCACGTGATCAGCCGTGTCCAATGACACGCTGATCACCGGGAAATGCAATTGCCGGTTCTCGGCTGCACTTTCCTCACACTGTCAGAGCGTGAGGAAAGTACTGCAAAGAACCGGCAGTTGTCAGAGCAGGCATCGGCACCAATCATCTGGGCACTGATGATCAGTGCCCTGATTATTGGTGCCCAGCAGTGCCACCCAGCAGTTCCACCCACCTGTGCCCAGCAGTGCACCCAGCAGTGCCACACACCTGTGCCCAGAAGTGCCACCTACCTGTGCCCAGCAGTGTCACCCACCTGTGCCCACCAGTGCCACCCACCAGTGCCCATCAGTGCAGCCCAGCAGTGCTGCCAGTCAGTGCCCAGTGGTTGCGCCAGTCAATGCCACCTATCAGTGCTGTCTATCAGTGCCACCTCATTAGTGCTGCCTATCAGTGCTGCCTATCTGTGCCCCCTCATTAGTGCTGCCTCATCAACGCACATCAGTGAAGGAGAAAAATTACCTGTTTGAAAAATTTTATAATAGAAACAAAGAAACATTTTTTTTTTTTTAATTTTTTGCAATTTTTTTGTTTATAGCGCAAAAAGTAAAGTGCCCAGCAGCGATTAAATACCACCAAAAGAAAGCTCTATTTGTGAGAAAAAAATTATAAAAATTTCATATGGGTACAATCTTGCATGACCGCGCAATTGTCAATCAAAGTGCAACAGCGCTGAAAGCTGGCCTGGTAAAGAAGGGGGTATAAGTGCCCGGTAGGCAAGTGGGTAAATACTGGTACCCCATTTCTGCCATACTGAGCCTTGGATCCAATCTGACTAATGACAGGTACAGAAAATCATTGCTAATCCTAGACTGAAACATAGGGTCATTTTTTAGATTAGCATTCAGCTTGGTTTCACACTGATGCGGCGTTTTTTGTGCGAATTCCGCACCGCATCTTAATCGCACCCCATTCATGCGAACCGCTGCAGGTGCGTATGTTAAGTTAACAACACCCCAAAATTGGTTCAAAAAACGCGGTGTGATGTGCAAAATCAGATCGTATTCTAGTGCGGATCAAAAAAAGAGGTCCTGCACCTTTTTAGTGCACATGCATTGCAATTTGAGCCATACAAAATCTAAGCCTCCAATCGCACCGCACACAAATCGCAAGTGATTTGCACAGGAATGCGGTGTGTTGCCCGAATCACATGCATTATGCCGCACCACATCCGTGTGAACCCAGGCTAAATAAGAAAATGGTTTGAGAAACAATTGTATCGTTTACATGAACAAAGCTGGAATGGCTCCCTTTAAATCCCAATGATGCTGCCAACAGACTGAAAGTTCTAATGAAGTAGAGTAAAGAGAGACGATTACGCTCTACTTTCTCCATAAAAGGCCATATCTGGGGTTTTCTTGAAGAGAAATGTTCAGTAAACAAAGCGGGGGATTATTGTGACCTCTTAAAAGAATTATTTCTGAAGTTGGCACCTTCTGAGTTTATGTGAAGATGGTTTACATTTCCTGGATAAAATCTACAATGCGGCAATTGCTAACAACCATCGATCATTTGGGCCATTCGGGTGGGGGGGGGGGGGGGTAAGCTGGAGAAATTCCCCGGCTTACACTACTGCATTGTCATCCCTGTTGACAGCAAGTAATAATCCTGTGTTAAACCAGACCTATAAAGGGAGACCCCTCCACTTCCCTGGATGGAACACAGAAGTAGCCCAATAATACCTCGCTACAGGAGGAGGAGGATCAGCTGAGAACACATCATCAAACACCCAGGAATTCGGTCACACGAACAAATGCTTTGGTGGTGGGTCACATGACTGGCAGTGGTGAAAACAGCGATGCCTCTCGATGGAATTATAAGGTACTCAGACCAGTTATGACATAAAGTGATGTAAACCCAAACTGAAAGAGATTTATTTTACTAACGCTTTGTATCATAAACATTTTTTTTTTTGCCTAACCACACATATCTACCTTTTTTATTCTTAGTAGTGTCTCAGTGCTGCTAAACTCCTCCCCTTTCCAGCTTCTTTATGGTCTACGTCACGGTACGGTGTCAGGCTTGGAGACCAATACCTATATCAGTAGAGACTCTCCCACCGACCATCAGGAAAAATACACAAGCAGATCACCTTGGTAGATGACGCAGGCTCACCTGAGGTGCAGGGTCTAAGTACTAACCAGCATTTGCCAGAACTCATGATGGTGGAGATGGGTTTTGCAGCATGCTAGTAGCAGGTAGCAGATCGTGGTCCACAGTATTGCCCCCCCCCCCCCCCCAGGAGGTGAACAAGTTAGGGTTGAGCAGCAGATACAGCAGGTAGGGATAAGCAGAAGCGTAGTCAGTAAGCAAGCCAAAGTTCGGAAACAAGTGGCAGCGGAGATACAGACGGCAGTAGGAGAGACAAGAGCGAGATATTGGCAAGAGAGAGCACAATAATTTGCCAAACGGGAAATGCAAAATGGGACGCTCACGAGAGGAGCTAAGGGTTCAAAGTTCGAGATAAACAAGGTTCAAAGCAGGATCATTCAAGAAATCGTCCAGGGAGCTGTCCAGCATCCCAGCAGGAAGAGACGTCGCCAGACACAGCAGAGGTTGCAGGTTCAGACTCAGAACCTGACAGTCTACATGCACTCTAGCAATTGCAGCACAGCATTTATCTGGACAGGTTTTCTGATGGCGACAACCATGGCTGCCTTGCTATGGCTGCCTGTAGTTTCCACTGTGAGTGCACAGATGGAATTGGGTGTTGTTGAAGCGCTGGACGCAAAGGTATGATCTTCAGTCTTAAAAGGCAGCTCTCTATTATATGGGGTATTCCTATGGGTCCCTGAAGTAGTTAAAAAAAAAAAAAAGTATAAAGGACGTGACTGCCCATAGACTGGAGTCTGCATTGTTACAGCCTTATATACCCCAGAAACCACTAAACAGCTCATCCACTCCCTCATCATATCACGACTCGACAACTACAACTCCCTCCTCACTGGCCTGCCTCGCCGCTGGCTATCCCCGCTTCAGTCGATACTGAATACGGCTGCCAGACTCATTCACCTTTCCAACCGCTCCGTCTCCGCCACCCCCCTCTGCCAATCCCTCCACTGGCTTCCGATTGCGCAACGGATCAAATTCAAAATCCTAACACTGATGTACAAAGCTGTCCACCACACTGCCCCGAACTACATCACCGACCTAATATCCAAGTACCACCCAGCACACACACTCCGCTCCTCACAAGACCTCCTTCTCTCTAGTTCCCTGGTCTCCTCCTCCCATGCCCGCCTCCAGGACTTCTCCAGGGTGTCACCCATCCTCTGGAACTCCCTGCCCCAACCCATCAGATTATCACCTACTCTCCTCTCCTTTAGGCGCATCCTGAAAACCCATCTCTTCAGGGAAGCCTACCCCACCCCCTGCTAACTTGCCGACCTCCTCCACTCTTCCTACCACTCCATCCCCCACAGCTATCTCCTCCTGTGCCACCATCCCCTACCTCCTAGATTGTAAGCTCGAAAGAGCAGGGCCCTCGATCCCCTCATGTATTGCATTGTATTGGTATTGTTCTGTCACATGTCCTGTCCCCCTTTGTAATAAACAGCGCTGAGCGAACTATTGGCACTTTATAAATACTGTATAATAGTAATAATATGCTGGTATAAGAAATGACCTTTACTTAACTTTCCCTATTTATTTACTTAAGGTTGGTTCACACTAGTGGTTGAGAGGCAGTAAAACTCTGCAGTTAAGCCACACTTAACATTCCCCAACTGCTGTCCCTTTAGCTGCAGAGGCAGTGACCAGAAGTGTATACAGTGTTATAATTCCCTGTTGCTTTCAGGTTTTCCTGTTGCTGTTGGGGTAAATGAGGTCATTCTGCAAGCACCCTGCAACTGTGTGCATTGCATGTGGATGTGGTGTACTAGTGAGGGGTTGAAGGAGTTAAAGCATGTAGTTAGGAGGCGATACAACACTCCTCTCTGCCTATCAAAATGCTCTGGAGAGAGAGATCCAAACGCAGATCACTCTTTAGAAAGCACAGTTTGTGTGAACGAGTCCTTACTGGATGGAGGATGACAGCCAAGGATAGGCGGGAGTGTGTGAAAACCAAAGTTGGTGTAAACAAGCCCTATATGCTGAATTCCAGAAGGAAATAAATGACAAACTAATGCAGCTTTCTATTCAATAATCCATCACGGAATTTATTTTTACAACCCCAATTCCAATAAAGTTGGGACGGTGTATAAAATCTACATAAAAACAGAGTGCAATGATTCGCAAAATCCCATATTTTATTCACAACAGAAATCAGAAAACATACAAATGTGAAAACTGAGAAAATGGACCATTTTAAGAAAAAAAAAAAATCAGGTCATTTTTAAATTGATGGCAGCAATACGTCTCAAAAAAGTTGGGGCAGGGCAACAAAAAGCTGGCAAAGTAAGTGCTAACAAGGAAGATCATTTTGCAACTAATTAGGTTAATTGGCAACAGGTCAGTAACATGATTGGGTATAAAAAGAGCATCTTAGAAAGTCAGAGTTTCTGAAAAGTAAAGATGGACAGAGGTTCACCAATTTGTGAAAGAGTGCATCTAACAATTTTAAAATAATGTTCCTCAAAGTAAAATAGCAAAGACTGTAAATATCATCATCTACAGCACATAATATCAAAAGATTCTGAGAATCTGAAGAAATATCTCAGTGCAAGGGACCAGGCCAAAACACAATATTGGATGCCTGTGATCTTCAGGCCCTCAGATGGCACTGCATAAAAGTGGAGCTCCAATCAAAGCTAAAAAACAAAAAATAAAAGTCAGCAGCTACAATAACTAGCTGCTGATTTTTAAAAAAACAGCCAGTCACCTGTCCCTCGACCCTGTGGTGTACTCACCGCAGCTGGTTTCACTGGCCGTCCTCGCTTCCCGTCACCAGCATATTAAGTGGACAGCTGGCTTTGACAGCTTCTGATCACCTAGGTCAGGGGTAGGCAACCTGAGAGCCGAAGGACTACAAGTTCCATCATGCCACTTCAAGTCATAGCTGTAACTGTCAGTTTTGTAATCTTTGCAATGCCTTATGGGAAATGTACTTCCACAACAGCAAGAGAGCCGCAGGTTGCCTACCCATGACCAAGGTGGACAAAGCAGAAGTGTGAGCAGGTATCCGCTCCCCAAAGGTGCCAATTCCTCACGGGGAGTGGGGCACCGGTACTTGAAGCAGAATTTCCCCTTTCGGATGGAGCTGTATTTTAACCACTTCAATATCGGGAACTTTCACCCTTCCGGTCCAGGCCAATTTTCAGCTTTCAGCACTGTAGCCGTTTGAACGAGAATTGCACGGTCATGCAACACTGTATCCAAATGAAATTTTTATAATTTATTTGGGACAGATAGATCTTTCTTTTGGTGGGATTTAATCACCACTGTGTCTTTATTTTTTTAATTTGTTTGCTAAACAGAAAATAAAAAAAAAAAAGATTTTTCTTAGCTTCTGTTATAAAAATGTGCAAATAAGTACATTTTCTTCTTTACTGATGTGTGCTGATGAGGATGCACTGATGACCAGTGCCCTGATTGTCAGTATGAACATCCAATGTCACAGGAAAGCTGGTTATTGTCTTTCTTTTCCTCAGCACTGTGACGGCACTGAGGAAAAGAAATGCTGCTAACTGGCATTTGTTTACATGTGATCAGCTGTGACTGGACACAGCTGATCACATGGTAAAGAGCCAGCGTCATTGGCTCTTTACCCTGATCAGTGATGAACTGTGTCTGAGGGACATAGCTCACCACCGATCGCAGTTTGTCCCCGGGGGGGGGTGCATACGAGTGGCGGGACTGGGAGGACGTCATATGATGTCCACCTTGAAGGACGTAAGGTCAATCTGTTATTGGCCGGGTGGGAATCAGTTAAAAACTGACATGATTCTGAGGTGGACATCACTTCATGTGCTCAGGAATGCTTCCAAAAATCACTGTCTGTGAGCACAGTTCACCGAGCCACCCAGAAATACAGGGTAAAGCTCTATCATGCAAAGAAAAAGCCATATCTGAAAATGATCCAAAAACTCCACCGTCTTCTCTGGGCCAAAGCTCATTCAAATTGGTTTGTTGCCAAATGGAAAACTTCTGTGGTCAGACAAATTGAAATTTGACATTCTCTTTGGCAACCATGGGCGCCGCATCCTCTGGACTAAAGAGGAGAGGGATCTTTGGTTTGTTATCAGTGCTCAGTTCAATAGCCTGCATTTCTGACGGTATGGGATGGGGGGATGCATTGATGTGTATGGAATGGGCAGCTTGCACATCTGGAAAGGCATTAATGCTGAAATCCAGGTTTTAGAGCAGTTTATGTGCCCACCCAGACGACGTCTTTTTCAGTTTAAACATTTAATATGTTTTCAATTGCGTACTGTAAATAAAGATATGGGTTTATGAGATTTGCAAATCATCGCATTCTGTTTTTATGTACATTTTACACAGGGCCCCTTTTATGGAATTGGGGTTGTAGAATGCGAGAAGTGTAAATATCTGAATTTAACCCGGTATTCGCTTTTTGCAATACTTCTACAGCAGAACTCTGGGAAAGGCAAAAGGACCATGGGATTATAAGGAGGAAAGCAGAGTGACTGATAAAATCAGTCTGCTGCTCTACTATACTGCCCAGTCACAGAATGGGGGAGGAGTAAGACTTGTTGGCAGGGGCAGACTGACAACTCATGGGGCCCCCGGGCAATAGGAGATCATGGGGCCCCTGTGTCCTTGCCCAAACTCAAAAAAGCCTATGAAAAAGGTAGCAGGGGCATCTCATGGGACCCCCTACTGACCCCAGGCCCTCAGGCAGTGCCCAAGTTTCCAAATGGTCAGTCCGCCCCTGCTTGTTGGTATTCCTTAACTGCAGCAAAAAACAAATCAGGTCTCTAACCCTGCCAGACAGGTCTGTGCTGTGTTATAGAACTGGGAAAAAAAAATCTCAAAACTGGATAGACAAAATACAAATTGTCAGGTAAAACAGCTCACAAATGTGTATGTTACATAAATATTTAGCGGTTTTCCAGGAGTTCAGCTATAAAATGAACAAAAGACAGAATTTTAAAAGCACGGCTGTCCCTCTGAGAATCTTAAACGTATATGTTCCTTTTGCACGCCATGGGCTTTGATATGATGCAATAAGGCTGTGTGTTGTAAGACACTGCACAATACAGGATTACAATTTTTAGACTGACGATTCAGAGCAACATGACACAAAGAATCACCAAGGTAATACAAAAGGCACAAAAATCTGCAAAGATAACAATGCCACGTTAACTGTTCCTCACACGCATGATACTTTGCTGAGAAAGAAGATGGCGCATCTTCTGTGTGATTATTTGGAAACGCTAGGAAATCTGTTTATGCTAAGAGTTGCTGCATAACATATTCAGAGTGCCAGGAAGAGTGCATTGGCCTTTTGTAATGTACTGTATATATCAGAGCAGGTGCCTTCAAAAGCATACAAGTTGGTTCTTCTATCTCCAATAGCAGCCATTCTCAATATTGGTCCAAGAAACCCTAAGGTTCCTCCAGAGATTGCTAAGGGCTTTTTAAAGAGGATCTTCATGTCTTAAAAAAAAAAATAAAACTCAGCAGCTACAAATACTGTAGTTGCGGACGTTGGAAAAAAAAAAGGAAACTTTCCTGTCCAAAGACCCAGCGCCATCCTCACACGGGCCAGTTCTTTGCCGTTCTTTGGGTCTTCGGCACCAGCATGTTTACTAAGGGAAGCTGGCTGTGACACCTTATGGCTTCACAGCCGGCTTCCCATTGTGCACTTTGTGAATGATCCTGTAGCCTCCTGGGACCTGTGGTGTGTCCCAGGAGGTTGCAGAAAGGGGACTGAGGGGGGAAGAACTTCTGCTCTGATTGCCGAGGCAGTCGGAGAAGTGGGTGCAGGTACCTGCTAAAACTCGATACCTGCTCCCCCCCCCAAAAAAAAGTCTCCAAACGTGGGAGGAGTGGGGAGGGAGGTGTTAGAGCAGAACTTCCCTTTTAGGGTGAAGTTCTGCTTTGCGTAGCATCTTATTGATCTCTCAGGCTTCAGGACAACAATGATCTCTTCAGCTGTCTGTAAGGGTGACATACTGACACTGCTATAAGAGGGGCAATCTTTTCACTGGGCATCAATGCCAGGGGCATTATTGTCAAACCCACAATGGCTTTGTTTTAGTAGTGGTTTCCCTGGGTTATAAATGCTGAGAATGGCTGTTCTAGCGCATTTTGGGAGACCAGAAATCCAGTGAGTTCTAATATGGAAATAATGGCTTCACATGGTCTTTTCCATTTCAGCTTCCCAAGGCTTTCTACAAGTCTGTGAGGCAAATCAGTCATATTACAGCAACCCTGATTTGGGGGTCTCCTATGGCTGATGGAGGAAAAATTAATGCTTTATATTCTGGGTCTGAAAGTTTAACGTCTCCATCCAAACCTTCTTATTTCCTGAATGCAAACACCCTAAGAATAAGCATGAAATTTGAGTCCAAACAGTGCTCCGTGCTCATGTCTTCCAATAAACAGAGTCTTGGTGCTCAAACAATTCCAAAAAGTGCTTGGTGACCCCTGACCCTCTTCACTCCTCACTCACCAGATGGGTTGGACTTTTTGCTTTTTGGGCATAAAAGAGTCAATATCGCTTTTTGACTGGTAAGGTATGCTCATGGGTACTTCCAGGGCTCCTTCCCAATGTTATCTGTATCTATAACTGATATGTGTAAGACTGAGCTTACCGACAAATCCTGCTTTCCAGAATATAAACCAGAAGGGGGGACTCTCATAGTGTAGTAATAGTATTCCATTTATTTAAAGTAGATTAAAATCACACTCACATTGTTTAAAACATGAATTGCAGATAAAGTAGTACAGATGTGCGCTATCACTTTGTATTTCCGGAACACAGCTGAGCACGCTCCACTCACCGGACAATATGTCACTCGTAAAGCCAGGAACTAGAAATCAAATCAATGCGTTTCACTCCTCCCACAGGGTGTTTTCAAAGACAGTGACCTCCGATTACTGCATGGTATATACTGTATATATATCCTTTTTTAAAACCTCCATTTCCAGTGACGCACTTCCCATACCTCACTTCTTAAAAGAAGTAACAGCTTCACCTTACATCATACCGAATTCTACTTTCTACACCCAACTTATAACACATATACGCATTTATAAACCTAATAATTTTACGCCAGTTTAAAAATCTTTTAAAACATACAGTATATTATATAATTATACCAAAAAAAAGATGAAATTCTTTTTAAAATAAATAAAAACTAAAAACATGAAAAAATTAAAAGATTGAAAACAAAAATAAAAAAAAATTAAAAAAAATAAAATAAAATGAAAAAAAAAATAAAATAAAATAAATGAAAGGTTGAGAAATGCAGAAAATCCATAGCCTTAGATGAACCTAATGTATTTAACGCATAAATAATTACCAGTTCGACAGGAAACAATTAAGATCTATTTCAACATTCAACCCTTTGGGAGCTAAAGTATCTCGTTTTTGGATCCATCTTGTTTCATTTTGGGAGATGGCTTTCTACAAATGATCCCCTCTCCAATAGGGCTCTATTTTATCAATACTACAAAATTTCAAGAGTGTAGCATCCTTATTATGACAATTCCTGAAATGATTTGATAAGCTATGATGTTAAAATCCTTTTTTGATGTTATTTATATGTTCGCACAAACGTACTCCAAGCTTTCTCGATGTCCTCCCCACATACTGTAATTTACAAGGACATTCCAAGAGGTAAGTAACGTGGGTACTCCCCTATGTCATCAATTTTTTGAAGTTATAAAATTTTCCTCTTGTGTAGGATTGAAAATTTCCTTGTTCCGATCTTTACAGTCCTACATCTTCCGCAACTGAAAAAACCTACTTGATCCAAAAAAGTACTAATTATTTTAGGGGGATTCGTTAAGTTTTTGCTAATTTGTTCCTCGATGTGGGTGGTTTAGTATATATGAACTGCGGTACTTTCAGGAGTATTTTTTTTAGAATGTCATCCTGTAGAAGTATAGGCCAGTATTTTAAAAAAATTCTCTCTACACACTTATGTTGCCGTGTGTACCCTGTGATGAGTGCTGTCCCATAGTCTGTTTCATATCATTGATCTTTAGTAATTCTCTCTTTTTTTCTTTAGTTTAATTAGATTATTACTTGTATAACCCCTTTCTTCAAATCTACGTAATAAAATATCCGCCTGTTTCCATAATCTTCCATCTCACCACAGTTACAACTGATTCTCATCGACTGGCTTTTTGGGATGGTGTTCAACCATCCAGGGTGATGGCAACTATGTTTTGGAAAATACCCATTCCTATCTACATACAGTACTTGAAATGGGTGCGTGTACATTTTACTTTTCTTTCTATATATAGTGAGATCCAAAAAATGAATGGACTCCCTATTAAAATTTTCTGAAAATTAAATCCCATATTTGTTATTACTAATTTCTTTCATAAATTCCAAAAATGATTCCTGTAGCCCCTCCCATGCAATAAAAATATAATCGATATACCACCTATATAGTTTTAAATCTGGTCTAGTTATTCCATAGATTGACTCATGCTCCCATTTGCTCATGAAGAGATTGATGACTGAGGGTGCATAGTTAGCGCCCATTGCAACCCCTTTTCTTTGCCTGTAATATTTACCACTATCACAAAAGAAATTATTGCTCGTGGCCAGATCCAAAGCTTGTCTCAAAAATTCTCATTCTTTACTTTTCAAATTTTTGCTTTTTTGTAGAGCCCACACGACAGCATCCAATGCATCCCCTTGTTTGATATTAGTGTATAATGAATTGACATCAATACTTGCCAGGATGCGACTCTCAATAATATCCATCTTTCTTATAACGTTGGTCAGACCTTTACTATCCTTTAAATAAGCGGGGAAATCTTGTGCTAAAGGCTGAAGAAAAATTCAAGGTACTCCCCTATTCTTGCAAAAAAGGAATCCACCCTGCTCACTATAGGTCTTCTTGGTGGTTTATGTGGATCCTTGTGTACTTTCGTTACTTGAAAAAAAATTACAAGAGCTGCTGGCTCATCAGGTATTAAATAACTTGCTTCCTTTTTATTAAGTATAACATTCTTTTCTCCTGCATTAAGCAGTCTTTTAAGCTCAGCTTTATCTTTCCTAGCGGGATTTTACTTCAGTATTTCATAACTTTCCCTATCCTCTACCAATCTGTTTAATTCTTTCTCATAATCAGTCTAATAACCACTCCTTCCACCTTTGTCAGCTGGCTGAATTACAATCTTTTTCTTTTTCTCCAGCTGTTCAATCCCTTTTATTATATCTTTTTTCTGTCTATAGGGTGGGACTACTAATTCATCCAAATCCTGTTCCACCATTTTTTTTTAAAGTCTCTACACAATGATTAATTCCTACCTTAGGGTTAAAAGTTGACTTGTTTCTCAGATTAGTATGTATGCCCAAAAAGCAAAGCGTCCAACCCATCCGGTGAGTGAGGAATGAATAGGGGCAGGGGTCACCAAGCATTTTTTTGGAATTGTTAGAGAACCAAGATACTGTCAAGGAATATTTGTTTATTGGAAGACTGGTTGGAAGATATGAGCACGGAGCACTGTTTGAATGGACTCACGTTTCATGTATAATAATTAAACAATTTTGTTATGCACTGTGGTTTATAAATTTGGATTATCATTAGTGTATATCACTTGAGCAGCAGCAACATTTTATATATAATATTTATAGTGTAATTTTTGTAGCACGATTTTAGCACAAGAGCTCGGGTAATTTGTTGTTTGTTTTCACCCTACGAATAAGGACTTGAGGTCGGATGCCCCTAAAGGCACCCCTGGGGTGCTTTGAAGGCTGACAGGAGCCACCAAGCCTTGCTCAGACAAGGCCTAAAAGACAAAACATTATTGGACAGAGCAACAACTGCCCGCCCTGTAGAGAGAGTCTAATTGAGAGATGCTGACCACAGACTGTAGAGTATGACTAGACCTACAGATCCCACATGAAAGCAATGTGTTTTCAGTTTGTGGTACTCAGATACAGATAAGTTCTGCTTTAAAGTTATCTTTATCTGGGAAAATGTAATATTTATTTGGCGAATATTTGATCATATATGACACACTATATTGCCAAAAGTATTAGGCCGCCTGCCTTTACATGCACATGACTTTTAATGGCATCCCAATCTTAGTCTATAGGGTTCAATATTGAGTCGGCCCCGCCCTTTGCAGCTATAACAGCTTCAACTCTTCTGGGAAGGCCGTCCACAAGGTTTAGGACGGTGTCCAGAAGCACATTTGTCAGGTCAGGCACTGATGTCAGGGGAGGAGGCCTGGCTCGCAGTCTCCGCTCTAATTCATCCCAAAGGTGTTCTGTCGGGTTGATGTCAGGACTCTGAGCAGGCCAGTCATGTTCCTCCACCCCAAACTGGCTCCTCCATGTCTTTATGGACCTTACTTTGTACACTGGTGACAGGAAGCTGCCATCCCAAAACTCTTGCCACAAAGTTAAGAGCATGAAATTGACCAAAATGTCTTGGTATGCTGACGCCTGAAGAGTTCCCTTCACTGGAACTAAGGGGCGAAGCCCACCCCCTGAAAAACCCACATCATAATCCCCCCTCCAAATTTTACACTTGGCACAATGCAGTCAGGCAAGTACTGTTCTCCTGGCAACCGCCTAAACCAGACACGTCCATTGGATTGCCAGACAGAGAAGAGTGATTCGTCACTCCAGAGAACACGTCTTAACTGCTCTAGAGTCCAGTGGCGGCGTGCTTTACACCACGGCATCCGACGCTTTGCATTGCACTTGGTGATGTAAGGCTTGGATGCAGCTGCTCGGCCATGGAAACCCATTCCATGAATCTCTCTACACACTGTTGTTGGGCTCATCTGAAGGCTGCACCAAGTTTGAAGGTCTTTAGCTATTGACTCTGCAGACAGTTGGCGACTTCTGCGCACTGTGCGCTTCAGCATGCGCTGACCCCGCTCTGTCATGTGACGTGGCCTACCACTTGGTGGCTGAGTTGCTGTTGTTCCCAGTTGCTTCCACTTTGTTATAATCCCACTAACAGTTGAGCGTGGAATATTTAGTAGCCAGGAAATGTCACGGATGGACTTATTGCACAGGTGACAACCTATCACGGGACCACGCTTGGAGTCACTGAGCTCCTGAGAGCGACCCATTCTTTCACAAATGTTTGTAGAAGCAGTCTGCATGCCTAGGGGCTTGGTTTTATACATCTGTGAGCATGGAGGGGATTGGAACACCTGAATCATTATTTGGAGGGGTGTCCCAATACTTTTGGCAATATAGTGTATATGTAAAGCGCTGCGTAAAATGACGGCCCTATCTATATATATATACACACACACACATATATATATATATTTATATATATACATACACACACACACACACACACACATACATACATACACACACACATATACACGCACACACATACACACATATATATATATATATATATGTGTAACTGAAATAAATAATAAATAACAATTGTATGGCTTTCATTGTCAAATATAAGCAAAACTGGATGAAACATATTATAAGAATATTTGATCAGTAGAGAAAATTCCTTAAAGTGGAACTACACTGCATCTGAGCACCAGAAAGCAAAAATGCCATTTAATTCATTTCTAATATTGAAAGAAAATGCCCCTATCCATCATTGTCTCAGAGTTTTATTTTGCATCACGTTGAAATACAACCCCCCAGTATTTCTGGTCATGCCCATCTTGAGTAAGGGCAGATGATTCATGTAGCATTTACTTCCTGGGATACATCTGCCGTTAGCTCAGGCAAGCAAGCAGGAGGGTGTGATTAACTGAGAAAACCCTCCTGAAGACTCCTGGGATGTAGGACATAATTTGCCTAGGCCTGAATACCAGGAAATAACTAGTACAATGTTAAAAAAAAAAACAAAAACAAAAAAAACACAAGTAAATATGATCTAATTTCCTATGTATGTACTAATGCTAGCAGCATAAGGATTAAAAACAGTCCACGTTGACTGACAGAGTGAAGTTCAGCTTTAAGCGTATTTGATTTTGCGCCATTCGCACAGTAGCCACAACTTTATATATTGTGAGAAAAATCAATAAAATTACTGAGCAAATGCTGGTTAATGACTTACTCGATGTGCTACCCTCTCCTGCTCGCTATTCCTGAGGCAGCGCACCACCTACAGTGCAGACGTGATCCACGGCTTATGCATGTCTTGCAATGATTTATCTCAAACAAAACATATTAGATGTATACCTGATGTTACAGGGACAAAATGAACTGCATATTTCTCAACAAAAGAGGAAAATAAAACACTTCGGACTCACCAAACATCCACACATCACTGGCAGAAGTAAAGCGTCGAAAATTAATGGACTCGGGAGCCATCCACTTAATAGGCAATTTACCTTTGGAAGCTGTACGGATGAAGAAAAGCTTCATATTAATCTCTGTATAAAACTGGTCAGAGTGATTCATTTTAGCATCCAAAACAATTCTCAAGCCGTGGGATCCTGATGAAGATTGAATAAAGTGGGGTTTTTTTTGCATACACATTAATCAGCCTCCTTCCCTGGCCTTGCCTTTGTTACCTAATGAATTTAAAGCAGAGCTAAACTCTGTGATACTTGCCTATCTCTCAACAGTCTGACGTCCCTCGCTGGCATCTTCTACCTGGCTTCTTCTGGGTGTTGGGCTGCAACCATCTTCAATGGCTGGCGTAGCATAACATCCAATCCTGGCACACAGGAGCTGGGCCAGTATGTAAACTGAGCTGTGCTTGTGCAGCTCAAAGTACATTTCAAAGAAGACTTTCCAGCAGGCAGGTAGGTTTCTTTTATTGCAGAAGAGACATTGCAATTTTTTTTTTTTAGCCTATAATTACAGTGCCTTGAAAAGGTATTTATACTCCTTGAAATTTTCCACATTTTGTCATGTTACAACCAGGGGCGGACTGACAACTCATGGGGCCCCCGGGCAATAAGGGATCATGGGGCCCCTGTGTGCTTGCCCAAACTCAAAAAAGCCTATGAAAAAGGTACCAGGGGCATCTCATGGGGCCCACTACTGACCCCGGGCTCTCGGGCAGTGCCCGAGTTTCCAAATGAAAAATGTTTTTCAAAATTATTTTCAAATAAATCTGTGAAAAGTGTGGCTTGCATTTGTATTCAGCCCCCTTACTGATACCCCTAACTAAAATCTAGTGGAACCAGTTGCCTTCAGAAGTCACCTAACTAGTAAATAGAGTCCTCCCTGCTTCCGGTGTGCGCTGGGCTAATCTTTTGTGCAACCAGAGTCAATTGAAGAGTCCGGGCTGGAGCTCAGGAGTCTAACCATTCACAGAGCCATAAAAAGAGAAAGCTAGATGTGACCCACGGAGGATCCAGAGGGGAACCGTGACCAGCCTGTGCATACCTTAAGAGGATCTGGCTGACCTGTTGAGACAGCTGTGTTCTATAAATAAAATATTGCGCATCTGGTGAGTGCGCAGTTTGTCTATTACCAGATACACCACCTATGAATTGGAGATAGGAGCTTGGACCACCTATCCTGAGATCTCTTAAAGGATCCTCACGTTCATTATTTTGGACTTTTCACTTCAATAGCACTATAGCCACCTTTGAGTGGCTCTCCTCAGATTTTATCCACTTGATCACCTATTGGACTTAAGTACATAATTAATACATAAGCACGTTTGCCACTTTATATTACATGATTTTATTTGTGATCACCAATATCACTATTGGCACTTTATTATTCATCGGTGGCAATTGGTTTTGATTGATGTAACACTTCATTGTTTATATTGCACTTTATTTCACATTTATATCGTATATCTCAGCGCTGCACCTACTTTATGTTTTAGTAAATAGAGTCCACCTGTGTGTCATGTAATCTCAGTATAAATACAGCTGTTCTGTGAAGCCCTCAGAGGTTTCTTAGAGAACATTAGTGAACAAACAGCATCATGAAGGCCAAAGAACACACCAGCCAGGTCATGGATAAAGTTGTGGAGAAGTTTAAAACAGGGTTAGGTTATAAGAAAATATCCCAAGCTTTGAACTATTTCAAGGGGTACTAATACTTTTTCAAGGCACTGTATATGGCACAGTGGTTCCACGTTACTGTATCATTAAGTTCTCCATCAAAACTGAAAACAGCAATGCAAATATCTCACCTTTATAATAAGTACTGTCCTCCATATACCGTGAAAGCCCGAAGTCTCCTAATTTGACGCAGTCAGTGGATGAGACCAGCACATTTCTAGCAGCGATATCTCTGATAAAAGAGATTTGGATAGGTAAAGACACATGATGTAACACATATTAGAATCACTGTGTTGAGATCTACATTTCACTAAGCTAAACTATTATTTTACTAAAGAATCAACAGACAATACACAGGTATGCTCAGAAATACAGAAAACAAACTGTTTTCATGAACAAAATAAATGCATATATGTTTTCACTTTCCTTTAACCACTTGCCAACCGCGCTATAGCTGAATGACGGCTACAGCGCGGTTGTCCAGTTCTAGGAGGCCCATAACCGGCAACTGTCACAGAGGACATCTGTACTGATGATCAGTGCCCAGCAGTGCCACCCACCAGTACCCAGCAGTGCCACCCAACAGTGCTGCCCAGCAGTTGCATCCATCAGTAACCATCACTGCTGCATATCAGTGCAACATCGTCAGTGCCTCCTCATCAATGCCCAGCAGTGCCACCTTATCAGCGCCACCTCATCACTGCTACCTCTCTGTGCCACCTCATCAGTGCGCATCAGTGCAGCCTCATCAATGCACATCAGTGAAGGAGAAAAATTACCTGTTTGCAAAATTTTATGATAGACACGAAGAAAAACTTATTAATTAAATTAATAAGTTTATTAATTAAATTAATAAATTAAATATCACTAAAAGAAAGCTCTATTTGTATGAAAAAAATTATACAAATTTCAAATGGGTTTTTTACCAAAAACATGTAGCAGAATACATTTTGGCCTAAAATTTCTGACAAAATTGGATTTTTTTTATTAGATGTTTGATAGCAAAAAGTCAAAATATTGTTTTTTTGTCAAAATTGTTGGTCTTTTTTTGTTTAAAAAAAAAATGAAAAAGTAAGAGGTGATCAAATACCACCAAAAGAAAGCTTTATTTGTGGGTAAGAAAAGGACATAAATTTCATTTACGTTGCATGACCGCGCAAATGTCAGTTAAAGTAACGCAGCGCTGTATCGCAAAAAATGGCCAGGTCGGGGGGGGGGATAAATCCTCTGGAGGGCAAGGGGTTAAAGCTGAAGTGAAAAAAAAATCCTTATAACTTTAGTCACATCACTTACCTGTAAATAAAGGATGGCCCACAATGTCCCAGCTTGATCCTGGAGAGATTTTCACTGCAAGATGCCATACCAGTTTGAGGTCTTCGGGCAGAACAGCCAAAAAGATGGTCTCACAGGGACATGCCCCCTTCTCTAATGAGAAAACTTCCTTTGTTGATTACACTGCTTTTAGCATTATCTGTGAATAGGGGAAGAGCCTGATAAGTCAAGGGATTCTCTCCCCCCATTCCCAGATCAGGTCACAAGTCAGTGTAATCAATAAAAGATGTTTTCTCAATACAGAAGAAGGAAGTAAGGGCTGTGTACCCATTGGATCATCTGTACTGCAATTCTGCCTGAAGCTGTCAACTATCGCAGCTTCGGAAGTTCAGAGACAGGAAGAGGACAGGCATCCTGCAGTGAAGGTTCCCCGAAAATTCTGAAGTGTGCACAATGTGAGACATACTGTACAGTTCCTCAGAGAAGTGATGTGACTAAACCTGTAAGGATTTTAAACTTCAGCTTTAAATGTATCTAGTGTAAGCACCTGCATTTCAGTGAGGTTCAGCCTCTGCTGCATTCAGACTGGGAGTGGCAGCACTAGGAGCCAATCAGGTTTGCTGTTTTCAAATGTGTTAACGAGAAACATGGTTATAGGAAGATAAAAAGTGAGAAGAGGGCTGACCTCATCAATCTCCTGCTCCTCTTTTCCACTTTCCAATCAGCAAGTAGATGAAGAGAGGACACCAATCTACCATCTACATAAGAGAAAGTATTAACTGCCTATCAGTGCTTTCTATCAGGTTTATAAATCTCAGAACCTGATGGTCAGAAATATGAATTCATTGGCAGATAAAAAGCCCCTATATATGTATTTTATCAGTGTATTTAGCGGTTTTCTCAGGAGATCAGCTTTAGAAGCTCATTTTATTATTATACAGGATTTATATAGCGCCAACAGTTTGCTCAGCGCTTTACAATATAAGGAAGACAGTACAATTACAATACATTGTAAGCCGGAGGGTCCGGCTCATGGAGCTTACAATCTAAAGGAAGGGGGAGGTGATACAAAAGGTGATAGCTGCGGGGGATGATCTGGCGGAGGTGATTCAAGTACAGTTCTTAGGTGGAGGTGGGGTAGGCTTCCCTGAAGAAGTGAGTTTTCAAAGATCGCCTAAAGGTAGACAGGGTGGGGCCTGACCGGACATAATGTGGTAGGAAGTTCCAGAGGATGGGAGAGGCTCTGGAAAAGTCATGGAGGCGAGCGTGGGAGGAGGTGATGAGGGAGCTAGAGAGGAAGATATTTGTTTGTTTATAGTTGTATATTTATTTTCATTTAAAATAATAGTCAGCAGAGGTTGCTGTGGGACTGAATTTAACCAATTCAATACCGGGCAATTTTACACCTTCCTGCCCAGGCCAGTTTTCACGTTTCAGCGCTCTCACACTTTGAATGACAATTGCGCGGTCATACAACATTGTACCCAAACTAAAATGTTATCATTTTCTTCACACAACTAGAGCTTTCTTTTGGTGGTATTTATTCACCTCTGGGGTTTTTATTTTTTGCTAAATTAACAAAAAAAGACCAAATATTTAGAAAAAAACCCACGTTTTTCTTTGTTTCTGTTATAAAAGTTTACAAATAAATTATTGTTCTTCATAAATTTAGGCCGAGATGTATTCTGCTACATGTCTTTGGTGAAAATAACCCAAATTAGGATGTATTATTTAGTTTGTAGGAAAGTTATAGAGTTCACAAACTATGGTATAGATCTGAATATTGATCAAGTACTGACGGCCAACCTAATTTCTTGAGGTCCAAGAATGTTAGAACAGTACAAATATCCCCCAAATGTCAGGACGGTACAGATATCCCCCAAATGTCAGGACAGTACAGATATCCCCAAATGACCCCTTTTTGCAGAGTAGACAGTTCGACGTACTTCATAAGAGGAATGGCGAGTTTTTTGAAGTTGTATTTTTTTTGTCATAATTTTTCGGAAAATGAAAAAATTTAAAAAAATTTCACTATTTTTTTTTTTACATACTGTCACCAGTGCAATACAGCGTCATCATATAACTGGCATAGCGGTGAACAGGGACAGTGACTGGTGACAGTATGAAAAAAAAAAAATATATATATTTATTTTTTTTTATTATTTTTAATTTTTTATTACATTTTTTTTAAGATTTTTTTTCCATATTTTACTATGACCAAAGTAGTACAATGTTACCATAGTAACATTGTACTACTTTGGGGAAGTGATCAGTATTTTTTTTTTTTACACAATTTGCTTATAGCAAAGAATTACTTTGCTATAAGCAAGCATTTACCTGAATGACATCGATTCATTCAGGTTTTTTTTGTGCTTAGCTGTGATTTGGCCACAGCTAATCACATGACATGTGCATGTGACCTGCTGTGACCATTCACAGCTAGGCACTAGTATACAATGGATGGCATGAATGAAGCCATCCATTGTATACAACTGTCATGTGACCTGCTGTGATTGGTCACAGCAGGTCACATGGTACCGGCAACGGGGGCCGGTACTCAGATCTGTCATCAGCCGTGTCCGAGGTACACGGCTGGTGACAGATCGCGCCGCTGCACGGCTCTGCAACCGCGCAAACTGTGCATGTGCGGGAGGATGCCAAATGGCGTAAACCCCGGAAATCAGCAGCATTTTTGCGGCCGCCAAACGGCTATAGGCCGGGTAGCTAATGGTTAAATTTGCCTTCTGGGATTCCGCAAATAATGTTCTGGGTAGAGAAAGCAAAATGTGACACAAAAACAACAAATGAAAAAAAAAAATATTCCACATACTAAAGAAAGAATATTGAATGTCTTGAAGTAATCTAATGCAACATTCATACCTTTTTATGTTTGCTGCTTTACAATTTAATTATTGTATTTCACCGTTTGCCCTGTGTTTGACTTAAAGTGCATTTATGCTTTAAATTAGGCAAGTTCACAGTTACGATATAGGATGGGGCAATAAAGGACAAACTGTCATTCATACAAGCCATGATGCTCTTACCTATGTACAAATCTTTTGCTCTCCAGGTAGGCGAGCGCAGTGCTGAGCTGATACGCGTAGAGGATAAGGGACGCCAGGTCCAGGTTGTATTTTCGAACTTGTAAAAACGATCGCAACTGTTGATAGAAGATTTATAAAAAAAAAAGAGTAGGTATCAGTATAAGACTTACAAAGAATCATTAAAACTTTGCAGTGGTGACCTGTGAGGACACAAACAAGGGAGCTACAACTGTGGTCTTGCGGACTTTGTTTTGAAGGTACATGCTCTAGGGTTGTCAATCCCATCCTGATTTTATTGCCTTGTGAGTGGCCTGGAACAAGTCTGCAGCTTTTGTAATCTGACCTCCAATCCTGCATGTTGTTCAGTAACTCGCTAGCTGGTGAAGCCAGGATTAGGACGGCATCTTTGGAACCTGCTCCTTTAAAAACAGGTTAGCGCCCCCACTATCTGGCGATGGATTTTCCCTCCACATCCTCAAGCCCATAGCAGGACTGTAGACCCTGCTCTGGTCTTCATGACGTCAGGACTCCACGTCAGTGGAGGATCGGGTAGATATATTCCTTTTTTTGTTCCCCTAGACCAGGGGTAGGAAACCTGGGGCTCTCCAGCTGTTGCAGGACTACAAGTTCCATCATGCCTCTGCAAGTCATAGCTGTAACTGTCAGTTTTGTAATGCTGCAATGCCTCATGGGAAATGTAGTTCCACAACAGCTAGAGATCCGCAGGTTGCCTACCCCTGACCTAAAAGCAATTAACCTTTGCAGTACAAGCGCCCCCTCTTCAAGGGATAGTTAACATGCCTGGAGCTAGGCTTTAAATCAACAAGATATTGCATATAATATTGGCACCCTATTTATCAGGGAATTTGATTAGCGATTAAAAACATTGTAACAATTTGGGATACTAATTTTACGAAGGAAGAAGCTTGCTGATTGAAAAGTGTATTGCTTTAAGGTGACTTATTGCACCACCTATGGCCAAAATGAAGAGAACCAGAAAAGACTGCCACCGTGCCACAGTCAAAAACCCAATTTAGCTTTATTCTGTGTGGGGAAAACCCACCGCAGCCACATTCAGTAGGTCTTTCAAAGTGCTTTGGAAGTCCTGCAGTCATGTGTTATCTTCCGGTACCTAACAAGAGCCATGTTTGGAATTGGGAGGACAATAAGCCTTTATCTTCAAAGCCGGGGCAGTGGTCTCTCTGCAAAGGTTTAACACGTCCCCTATGGAGTTACAGCTAGATTCCCTCCAATCAAGAGGGTTTATGAGATTTTCTGATTGCAGAGCCAAAAAAAAAAAAAAACAAGAAATAAATATTTTGCACACCTCTGTTTTTGTGCACCTGGGATAGACTTATGCAGGCCATAGATGATTCATTTATCGGCCAAATTTTCGTCCGAAAGAATAATTGGCTGATATTCGCACCGTTAGTGGGGCAATGTCGTTGGCCAATTTTCGAGGTTCCTCCTAGTTTCTTTCATCGGTTATGCTGGAAAATTTACGAAAAACGGGCTATTTTCGTAAGCATTGGTTGCAACAGAACGACCGATTTTTCCAGGCGAAAATTCGGCCGATAAACGAACCGTCTATGGCCTGCATTAGCCGATTCAAACAAAGTTCAGGTGGGCTTTAACCACTTGCCTTCCAGAGGATTCCCCCCCTTCCTGACAAGGCCATTTTTTGCTATACGGCGCTGCGTTACTTTAACTGACAATTGTGCAGTCATGCAATGCTGTTCATAAATGAAATGTATGTCCTTTTTTTCCCCACAAATAGAGCTTTATTTTGATGGTATTTGATCACCTGTGCAGTTTAAATTATTTGCGCTATAAACAAAAAAAGACTGACAATTTTGAAAAAACAAAACAATTTTTTTGCCTTTTTGCTATAAAACATCCAGTAAAAAAATCTAATTTCTTCATAAATTTAGGCCAAAATGTCTTTGCTAAAAAAAAAAAAAAACCCAATACATGTGAATTAATTGGTTTACATGCAAGTTATAGCGTCTACAAATGGCAGTATATATACACTGGAATTTAAATTTTTTTTATACTAGCAATGGCAGAAATCAGAGATTTATAGCGGGACTGCTGCAGGCATATTGACACTCGGTGGGAACTAACTGCCACTGACATCCCCAGTGACATTAATACAGTGATTAGTGCTAATAAAAAGCACCGACACCATACTAATGACACTGGGCAGGAAGGGGTTAACATCTGGGGCAATCAACGAGCTAAGTGTGTGCTGTTTTACATTATGTGCTGTGTGTGTTTTACTAGGAAGACATGCTGCTTTGTATTTCTCTGCTGTGCATGTCCTTGCTGGCAGAAGAGGGACCTGTGTTGTTTACACACAGTTCTCTCCCCTGTCAGCTGTCCCCAATAATTGCCAGGTGCCAGTGGGGAATCTCTGGTCAGGTCCCGGTGATTGATATCCCTAGCCGCCAATGGCGGTGCGGGTAGGGCAGTGTGCAAAAAAAAAAAAAAGTGTGTGTGATTTTGTGCAGTCCTGCCACCCTGTAGCAGTACTTCTACTATAGGGTGGCAGGCAAGCGGTTAATGATGGCGTGATGCATTTTGTGATAGGGAAAAGCAAGATTGTAAAAGTTAGCACTTACCTCTCCCAGTGTACACAGCTCCATGATTATCCACACTGGGTTTTCGGTTATCACTCCGATTAACTTCACAATATGCGGGTGGTCAAACTGACGCATCGTTACTGCAAAGAAAAAAAAAAAGATCATCATTGAAGTATATATAAAAAGCCTTTTTATAGTGTTTTTGGCAATACGTGTGCAGCTCAATTTAAACATTTGTTCCAATCTGTGCTAATGTCTTAAGAACCTTGTCCTTAGGTGTGGATTGTAATTACAGAAGAACATGAGGGCAGTCATATTTGTTCAATTGATAATCAGGCTCTGCCTTCTTCTTTCTACACAATGACTGTGCTTCACAATGCTAGTCCGGTGAGTCAGAAAACTCACTGAAAAAAATCCGCTTGAAATCAGTGGATTTAGCAGCCATGCAGAAGAGTATTTATTTTTAAATAAAGGTGCCAAGGGGAACATCTAATTGGAAGTACTTTAGCTTTTTGTGTGCGACAGACTTGCAGTAAGGCAGAGTCATGGTGCCTGCATATGAATTAGTACATATGGATGCGTTCATGTACGTTTTTAAAATGATTTTAAAGGTTTTTTCTCTTTTAAAACAAACATATACTATACTTACCTACTGTGTGCAGTGGTTTTGTACAGAGCAGCCTGGATCTTCCTCTTCTTGGGTCCCACGCAGGCTCTCCTAGCTCCTCCTGTCTGTCGGGTGACCCCACAGCAAGCAGCTTGCTATGGGGGCACCCGCTGCTCTGTGTGTGAATGGCCCTGCCCCCCCCTCACTCTTCTTTGGCTGACTGGCTGTGATTGACAGCGGTGGGAGCCAATGGCTCCCTCTTGCTGTTTCAGCCAATGAGGAGGCAGAGACCCGGGACAGCCGAGGCTGTCATTCACATCGCTGGATTGCGATGAGGCTCAGGTAAGTATTGAGAGGGCTGTGGGCACTGCTACACACAGGTTTTTTGCCTTCATGCATAGAATTCATGAAGGTAAAAAACTTTCAGCCTTTACAACCACTTTAATTATAGACAATACAGAGAACGTAGTTGTGCCTTACTCAGTAACATATGTATGCTGGGCAGTTATTGAGATAGAGATAACAAAATTGCTGTGGGAATCATGTGAATTAAACAAGCAGGATTGCATTTACATTTACACTGAACTTTTTATGTAAAAAGAGCGACTGTCAAACTACTGCAGTCTTCAAAGTGTCAAAGTGGAACTAAACTCTGCCATACTTCCCTTCACGTCAAAGGTCCCTGCGAAGTCCCCCGCCAGCATCTTCTGTCCAGCTTCTCCCAATTGCCAGTCTTTGGCTATCATGATTGTCCAGTTTGAGATGTACAGTCATCCTGGCACACAGGCACTGTGATGGAATGCAAACTAAGCTGTGAGCAGGCAGGTAGGTTTACATTTTTGCAGAAAAGACATTGCATGTCTCTTCCGCAATAAAGAGCCTGACTGCTCAGTTTTTTTTTTAACATCAGACTTTAGTTCTGCTTTAATGTGGATGGACATAGCAAGAAATATTTTCTCAGCTACTGAAATGTATTGTACAAGATGAGTCTGGCTCCTCATTCAATTAAAATTCTTCAACAGGTTAACCACTTGCCTACCGGGCACTTATACCCCCTTCCTGCCCAGGTCAATTTTCAGCTTTCAGCGCTGTCACACTTTGAGCGACAATTGCGCGGTCATGCTACACTGTACTCGTATGAAATTTTTATCATCTTTTTTTTTTTATAGACAGAGCTTTCTTTTGGTAGTATTTAATCACATCTGGGTTTTTTATTTTTGTTAAACAAACCAAAAACAACTGCAAATTTTGAAAAACCTTTTTCTTAGTTTTTGTTATAAAATTTTGTAAATAAGTGATTTTTCTCCTTCACTGATGTGCGCTAATGAGGCTGCAGTGATGGGCACTAATAGGTGGCACTGATGAGGAGGAAATGGTAGGTGGCACTGATGGGCATTGACAGGCATCACTGATGGGCACTCATATATGGCACTGATAGGCGGCACTGACTGGCACTGTTAGGTGGCACTGACTGGCGGCACTGATAGGCAGCACTGACGTGCACTGATCAGTGGCACTGACATGTGGCATTGATGTGGCACTGATGGGCACTGGCAGGTGGCATTGATGAGCACTGACAGGTGACACTGCTGGGGCTATACTGATCATCAGGGCACACTGATCATCAGTGCCCTGATGATCAGTGTACATGTCCCCTCTGAGGAATGCCGATTACCGGCTCTCCTCTCGAGCTGTCAGCGTGACAGCTTGAGGGGAGAGAAATGCCGATAACCGGCATTTGCTTATTTACATGCGATCAGCTGTGATTGGATACAGCTGATCACACGACCGAGCCGACATCTTCGGCTCTTTGTTGATCGGTGATCTGCTGTGTCCGAGGGACACGGTGCACCACCGATCACCGCTCTGCGCACCCCCAAAGCCTAGCATGCGCAGTTAGAGTGGGAGGACGTCATATGACATCCTCCCAGAATGAGAAAACCGCCTTGCGACCGTCATTTCCTTATATGGCGGGCGGAAGGCGGTTAAACAAGTAAATAGACCACAAGCCAGGCCTGTATTAAAATGCAAGTGACTGTGGAGGTAACATCAAACCAAAGACCCCGTTGGGGAGCAAGGATTGATGTGAAAGGGTCGATATTGTGCTTACAATATATTCGAGCAATATAAATTGGGCATGGAGTAAAAATGTTACAATACTGAAATAAACTGCATGTTTCTAGAAAGCACTGATACCCGGTCCCTGGCACTACTACACTACTTACCCTCTACTGCCTGATTTTACAAAGATATTGCCCCCATCGCATTTCCCCTTCCAGTTCAATGTGTGGCTCACTGATGCAGTCCAGGATATACAGCAAGGTATACTTCAGCATATCGAGAAAATTAACCTCAGACCAATCCAGACAAATATTATGAAACATACATTTAAATCACTTCAACGTAAAAACATAGAATGATGATTCTAAGATGACATCTGCAAACGCCTGAAGGAAGGAAGATCAGAGCCTAAATACCATGACCTTCTATAAAAATAATGTGACTATTTTGGAGGGAAAATACAGAGAGATGTCCTCGGGGAGACCTTCTGATAGCTGTCACATTTTATAGATCAGTTTAATGGTGACCAAACTAGAGAAGTGGAGAAAACAAACAGCGAAGACTTACAGGCCTCTTGTAAGAACTTCTCCCGCACACTGTCTGACGTGCAGTTTTTACATGTTTTGATGGCGACAGCCATAGCGGGATTTTCCTGCAGGAAGACAGAAGAGACATATAATTGCAAATGTTTCTGTGAAAGTCTGAGGGATGATCTCACACCCTGTGATGAGCTTGTGCATACTTGGGACTCTTCAAAAAATTCTGACGATCAGCAGTATCACACAGACGGACAGGGTAGGGCCCCTTTCGCACAGGGCGAACTGACCATTTGGAAACTCGGGCACTGCCCGAGGGTCCGGGGTCAGTAGGGGGCCCCATGAGATGCCCCTGGTACCTTTTTCATAGGCTTTTTTGAGTTTGAGCAAGGACACAGGGGCCCCATGATTTCCTATTGCCCAGGGGCCCCATGAGTTGTCAGTCCGCCCCTGGGGCGAACTTAGCTTTTCACAACAGGGAAGCGGTTGGACCTGATCGGACCCTTCATGTGAAAGGGGCCTAAGAATTCTCTCACTTTGTGCCTATGCAAAAGGTTGAATTAACTTACAATACTGAGGGTATTATTTATATTTTCATTCATTTCAATTCTGTTGCAGTATTGTAGATCTGTTCCCTATATCCCCTGACAAATCTTTGTGAAACACGTTGAGAAAATGACTGTGACCCATTGTGTAATACAGCTGACCATCAGAATTTTTTTGAGGTACCCATGTTTGGAACTTTGAATTGTGTAAATCTGATTACACGGTGGGCAATAAAGGGCACATATTTGGTGATGTATTGGCAATATATGAATATATGTTTACATGTGCTATTGCCAATGTTTATAAGTTGCTTATATCAAGCTTTTAACCTCTTCAATACCGGGAATTTTTACCCCTTTCCTGCCCAGGCCAATGTACAGTAGTACAGCGTCATCATATAACTGGTGTAGCAGTGATCAGGGACACTGACTGGTGACAGTACGAAAAAAAAAAAATGATAATTTATCAGTTTTTTTTTTTAATTATTTATTTTTTATTACATTTTTTTCCTCTTTTTTAAAGATTCTTTTTTTCATATTACACTATGACCAAAGTAGTATAATGTTACCATAGTAACATTGTACTACTTTGGGGAAGTGATCATTTTTTGCTGTTTTTTTTTTTGCTTTTTTTTTCTACACAATTTGCTTATAGCAAAGAATTTATTTGCTATCAGCAAGCATTTAACTGAATGAAATCGATTCATTCAGGTTTTGTTGTGATTAGCTGTGATTGGCCACGGCTAATCACTTGACACAGATGGGCTGTGATTGGCCCAGACTGTGCATGTGATCACTATGACCATTCACAGCTAGACACACTTGTATACAATGGATGGCAGGAAAGGAAGCCATCCATTGTATACAACTGTCATGTGGCCTGCTGTGATTGGTCACAGCAGGTCACACGGTACCAGCAACGGGGGGCCGGTACTCAGATCTGTCATCGGCCGTGTCCGAGGAACACAGCCGATGACAGATCTTGCCACAGCGCAGCCCTGTGGGCACGCGCAATGCGCAATCCGGAAGGACGACATGTGACGCCCTCCCGGAGGGACGAGAGGTTTGTTAAAATAGTAAATCCAGCCAATAAAAGAATTTATGGGGACTGTAGAGATGCCCTGAGATTACGCAGAACAGTAAAATAAAACAATGTTATATGAATATAATTTAACCACTTCCCGCCCGGCCTTCATATTACTATAGGCTGGGCGGGAAGTGGTTAAATTATAATCATATAATATTGTTTTTTTCATTTTACTGTAATCTCATGGCATCTCCACAGTCCCCATAAATTCTTTTATTGGCTGGATTTACTATTTTAACAAGAATAGCTAAGCAGCTACTGCGTTCATTGCTCTTCGATGGATTTCAGAAGTCAGGCTGGAAGGCAAATTCTTTGTTGGAAACCAATGGAAATCCAAAGGTGGGCTGCAATGCCTGAAGAAAGATTAACAGCCAGACTCAGGTAGTTCTAAAGCTACTCCGACCCGTAAAACAGGTGATAGGAGTGGCTGAGTAGACCTATCAATTAACAGCACAGGGGGAAATAATTTTTTTCTTTCCCTATTCTTACAAGTGAAAAAAATCTTTAAAAAAACAAGCACATGCTGAATTATCTAGAAAACTAGCTAAAGTATACAACAAATGTAAGTAACATTTCTGACAAGCCTTTTAGTAGTAGTTTGAAGTGAACCTAAAGCCAAAACCATTTATTTTTGTTTTCTATGGAGTAATAGCCTGGTCAGGTTTTATTCTCTTATTTTTTTTCTCACCGGTCACACCGCTGTGATTTAAAATTGTATGATTTGTGTGCAATTTCAGCGTAATTTCTGAAAAATTTATTGCTACTTGTGAAGATTTTCAATGATTTCTTGCAATTAGCATTGCGATTTCCATTCTATTCTATGTATGTGAAATCACAACAAAGCTGAAGAAAAAGTAATGCAAGAACGACTTTAGAAATCTCGCTTCACCAAAATCGCACGTGTTAAGACACTGACATTCATTAGGTGCGATTTCAATTTGCAAATCGCACCGGAATGACCAGGAACTTTGGGGTCTGTGTCCCATTTGAGAAATGATCGGTTTCATTTTACTTTCTGTCACCAGGACATATAAAGGGGTTCATCTCCCCAGAGGGAACACAGACACAATAAAACCTGATATGGGCTTTACATTTCCACATTTTGTCACAAACTAAAAAACGAATGCCATGGCTTCAAATACACAACATCTACGACCATATCCATAACTAAATGCACTAACAAACCTAGGCTGGCCATACATTATATAATTTTGTTATATAATTTTGATTTAGATTTACCAAAATCATATAATATGGAGGCAGGGGCAGACTGACCATTTGGAAACTCAGGCACTGCCCGAGGGCCCGGGCTCAGTAGGGGGCCGCATGAGATGCCCCTGGTACCTTTTTCATAGGTTTTTTTTAGTTTGGGCAAGGACACAGGGGCCCCATGATCCCCTATTGCCTGGGGGCCCCATGAGTTGTCAGTCCACCCCTGTATGGAGGTCAAACCTAAACACTTCCAATTTTTATGCAATTCGGCAGGCCCTTGCACTACATAGTGGAAGGTAAATTTAAAAAAAAAAAAAAAAACTGAACAAGAAAATTGTATAATGTATGGCCAGTTTTAGTAGTGTTGTACCTAGTGTTATTTCATAATACCATACCACAATAAGGGCCTGTGTTGACAGGCTGTTTACTTCTTGCATTGCCATACAAATCTATGGGAATGCAAAACTCATTAGAAGGTGGTCAATCGAAGATCAGGTGCACCTGTCAATGAATTCTCAATGATCTCAGAAGCTTAAAGGATTAGTTCAACGTTCTGACAAAATTCATAAATACACATTTTTTTGCAGGTAAAAAAATGTGCATTTGTTACTTTTGTCTGTAGGAGCCTGGAAAGCATTGTATTAACGATTAGTAGATCGCTGATGCCATGCAGGTCTCCTGCAGACCTGTCAGAATATCTGCTTGCCGTACGGGATGTACGAGCAAGCTGATATTCTGGCAGCAAGCTTGAATGAACAACCACGTCATGTAACATGTTCCCAAAGGTGAACTTATCCTTTAAACCAGTGGTTCTCAACCTTCCTAATGCCGTGACCCTTTAATACAGTTCCTCATGTTGTGGTGACCCCCAACCATAAATTTATTTACCCAGTAATTATAATTCATGAGTGTCGTTTTACCTCCAATACTGCTGCTTTCAACACAATAGCTGCTTTCAACACAATAGCTGCTTTGAACACAATAGCTGCTTTGAACACAATAGCTGCTTTTAACAGAGTAGCTGCTTTCAACACAGCAGCTGCTTTCTACACAGTAGCTGCTTTCTACACAATAACTGCTCTTTACACATCGGAAATATGTGTTTTCTGATGGTCTTAGGGGACCCCTGTGAAAGGGTTGTTCGACCCCCAAAGGGGTCGCGACCCACAGGTTGAGAACCACTGCTTTAAACTGATGCTATCAATGCAAGCCCAGCCCAGCCCAGCCCACTCTTCAGACTCCAGCTTTCCCTTCAGTCTTGCATACACAGGTTTATAGGATCCTTTTCTTTACTGAAACAAATTTTTCTGATTTTACTGCAACCTGTGAACTTCTTCCAGTGTGCATTGGAAGCTGCAGCAAGTCAGATAGAGGTCGCCTCATTTCCTGGCAGGAGGACATACAGCATGACCCAGCTTTTTCATCCCCAGCATGACTGTTCCTGTTTTTTTTAGTTCTTTCAATAAAGGAGACTCATCGTCACATGTGGGTATTACCAAAAGTGATACTAAAGTCTTCATACTTACCTGCTCTGTGCAATGGTATTGCAGAGCAGCCCAGATCCTCCCCTTCTCAGGTCCCTCACCGGTGATCCCAGCCCTCCTGTCGGGTGCCACCACAGCAAGCAGATTGCTATGGGGGCACCCAGGAGCCGCGACTCTGTGTGTCCATTAAAACACAGAGCCACGGCTCGGCCCTGCTCCTTCCTCTCCTGATTGGCTCACTGGCTGTGATTGACAGCAGCGGGAGCCAATGGTTCCTACTGCTGCCTCAGCCATTCAGTAGTGAGAGTCACCGGAGAACCGAGACTCTCGTGGACATCGCTGGATCGGGATGGGGCTCAGGTAAAATATAAAGGGATGGCTGCTACACACATAAGGTTTTTTACCTTCTTGCATAGAATGTATGAAAGTAAAAAACTCGGAGCCTTTAGAAGCACTTTAAGGTGGTCTGCTTTCAAATACAGCTTGCCTAAGAACCCCCACTGCTTCAGACTGACCCTGGCCAATCAAAGCGTTTTGATATTTGCACAACTCCACCCAAGAACCAGCCCACTGCTTGGGCTGAGGGATTCTGAGAGTACAGAGGCAGGGTGTCTTGATGTTTTCAGGAAACTATGTACACTACACTGCCAGCTCCTCACACTAGCCATGGCCTGCCTAACATTGCATAGAAAATAACAGAGACTGTGATAGATATTTTGGGCCTACAATAAGTTTTAACATTATTGCGAACTTCTGATAGGTTCTGATAGTCTCAGTTCCTGCAACTTATTTACCATCTGTTGCATTACCTCAACACCCCCCTTTTGAAGCTTTCCTGTAGGGGTTTATGACAGTATGGCCACCTGGCTGAATAAGCCCTGGAGTCTCATTTTTAACACCTCCTAGGAAGTATTGTCATAGATCTTCCTGTGGGAACTGGCTTCAAAAGGAGGTATGCTTCTTTGGCCTATCCTAAATTCCATCTGATGAGCTACAGTTGGCCAATATCTTTCACAAATCACAGAGCCCCCCTTTGAACAGAAATGGCAAAATACTAGAACCTATTGAAAGGTGTGACTACCTGGAGGGGAGGGGGTATAAAAGTAAGCCATTGCTCAATTTCTGTCCCTTTTCTCCTTGGAAGCCTGGTCATCAGGATGTCTGCGTAACTTATTATTCTATGTTTCTTTTCTGTAACTTTCTTTCCTGTAGTCATCTCTTTGTATTGGTAACATTCTGTATTTTATTTTTATTTATTTCAGGTATTTATTTAGCGCCATCAATTTACGCAGCGCTTTACATATATATTGTACATTCACATCAGTCTCTAACCCTCAAGGGGTGTACAATCTAAGGTCCCTAACTCACATTCATACATACACATACTAGGGACAATTTTATTGTCTGATGGCACTGCTGCCACTAAGTCAAAAAGGTAAACTGCGCCATATTGGATCTAAGAACAGTGGAGCAAAGCAAGACCTCTTCGATGTTGGTGCCAATTGTCCAGACTGCTCTTCTGGGGTTGTGCAATAATTAAATCCAATTCACCTACCAGCATGTCTTTGGAGCGTGGAAGGAAACCGGAGTACCCGGAGGAAACCCACGCAGGCACAGGGAGAACATGCAAACCCCAGGCAGGTGGTGCCGTGGCTGGGATTTGAACCAACGACCCTAGTACTGCTAGGCGGAAGTGCTAACCATTTAGCCACTATGCTGCCCATTTGCATTGTAATATTACTACTTTTAAAATTATACTGGCTACATTATATTTTGTTATATTTGATTAATAGCAAGCTTCTTTTCTGTGTAAATAAATTGGATCTTTATTTTTTGCCCAGTTGTTATCATTTGGTATTAACTTTATTGGTATTAGCCACATCAGGATTGTATAGACAAAAGGTTGTAATCACTTCTTACATTTATAAACATAGATAGAATCAAATCGAATAAACGCGGTAGTAAAACCGCCAAAACAAGACCTAGTGAATATGTAGGGGACGAGGGAAGGCAATATACAAGCAGATTGAACTTCTGCATTCAGATTTACTGTGAGATCAAACACCAGTAAAGAATAATATAGTGGTCTATACCCACTCACCGGACTCATGTAAACTCCTTGATGTACATCTCCAAACTGCCCCTCTCCGATACATCGCCCCAGCTCAATCCTGTCCCGCTGGATCTCGTAGTCTCCCGCTGTCAGGACAAAACCGTTGAAACTTTGTAACAGAGTTGGCAGAGAAAGTGCACAGGAACAGGAAGCAATGAATACGTACACACGACAATGGCGGACACTACAGTCCTCTCTTGCAGGTACACAGCACCACACACACACAATCACACGATAACAACGGCAAGCAAGGCATGTCACAAACATGTTTTCAGGGTTGGACAACCACTCTAATTTAAAAAAAAAAAAAGAAAAAGTTTTTTCTATTTTTATGTTTCCCTGGTGGAGAGATTTGGTTTCACTTCCCGTCCATACAGAATGTAAGGGAAAATCCCTCGAAAGGAAACACAGATGGAGATAAAAACTTGATAGAGTCTAACTCTTTCCAGCTCTATCCAAAATAAAAGTAAAATGTTTTGGCTGATGTTGGGATTTTTATATTTCATTATTTTTTTTCTAATTATTATTATTATTATACAGGATTTATATAGCGCCAAAAGTTTTGCTAAGCGCCGTACACTATAGTGGGGGACAGAACGTCTTGTCCTGTTCTAATCAACAGGACAAGACATTCACTTTAGAGCAGACCCTGTGGTAATATGCAAGGTCCACCTTCCCTTTACAATTCAGCTACTATTAGCAAATGCAAATGTGCCTGTAAAGAAAAGAGTTAAAGTGATTGTAAATGGAATTTTTTTTATTTTCTTTTTTTTAAACAAACCTGTTATACGTACATGCTCTGTGCAATGGTTATGCACAGAGCAACCCTGATCCTTCTCTTCTTGGGTCCCCTGTCAGCGCTTCTGGCTACTTCCCCTTCCCCCATAGCAAACTACTTGTTGTGGGGGCACTCATATGGGCTCACTAGATCCGAGCCAGCTCTGTGTCCATAGAAACAAAAAGTGTGGTATGGCCCTGCTGCTCCTCACTGGCTGTGATTGACAGCAGCAAGAGCCAATGCTGTGTCTGAGCCAATTGGGAGGGAGAGGGCCAAGAGAGTCACTGATCTCGTGCACATCGCTGTATGGGGGAGGGGAGAGAGCTGCACTAAGGTAAAAAAACCTTCTGACTTTACAATCACTTAAAGGTTTATACTCATCTCACCCCCGTCCATGCGAGGATGACATCACCCATTCCTTCAGGTGAGATACTGTGGTATACAAAGCAGACCAAATCTCATGAGAAGACGCTCTTGCAATGGACTAGTGTCTTCTCGTTGGATTTTTCTTTCTCTTCCTGGATGGACGGTGAAGTCACAGCCAGTGATGCAGAAGTAGAAAGCATAAAACACATTTTTTAAATTTATTTACAGGTAGATTTTAGATGATTTGAGAAGAGGAAAGTCCCAGGCAGTTTGCATTTTCCTGCAAAGTCTGCTTTAAAGAGGCCATACAAAAACAAGATGGGTAATAAATACTCTGAGGCTTTTGTTGGACTTGTGGTAATCACAAAGAAAGAAAACATCGGACGTGCGGTAATCACAAAGAAAGAAAACACGTCAAAGAGTATTCAGGTGGCACATAAATCAACTGTCAGCGCAGAGAACTCTTATAAAAATAAATAAATAAAATAAATTATATTTTGCACATAAAAAATAATTGATGAAATGACAACAATTAATAATTAATGATATTCCAAAAAGAAAGTCCAAATGAATCAATCCACAAAACGATCACCCCGTGAGGAAAACTTGTGCAAAAATAAATACCTGAATATATGTGCAGTGCTCTCCTCTCAGGTGTGCATTCACCAAAAAGTGTTGCCTCCCGCTCTCTGGACTCTGGTCATTTGAGTGTGGAGCATTGGGAGGAGTTTGCGTGCTGGAATTTGGGAACGCTTGTCCTCGGATTCCAACGTTTCACGATTAAGGAGAATAAAACAACACAGTGGCCTGATTAAGTTCTTGGAAAGTCATCCATTAAAGCCTAGTGTGCCAACCATGATTGTGGGGGGAACACTGTTTCCTCACGGGGTGATCGTTTTGTGGAGTGATTCATTTGGACTTTCCTCTTGGAATATCATTAATTATTAATTGTTATTTCATCAATAATTTTTTATGTGCAAAATAACATTTAGTTTATTTATATATTTTTATAAGAGTTCTCTGCACTGACAATTGATTTATGCACCACCTGCACACTTTTTGAAGTGTTTTCTTTCTTTGCGATTATTTTATTTTAAAGTGGCAGCATAGTGGTTATACACACGTTATATAATAGTGATAAGCATCCCTCATTTACACATTTAGCGCAGTTTGTTGGTTATACACCTTCACTACTTTCATATTTTGCAGACTTGCATTCCATGATAAGCCATTGAACTCAATGGGCATGTTTGACAGGCAGTACCGCCTGTCAAACTCTGGCATCCGAAGTTAACAATGGCTATGAGGCAACGCATTGAGACTGCAGCACGTGTACAGCCCTGTCTGGCTGTATTGATACCTTCCAGGTAAAATCGTGGCTCAGGTGCCTGTCCTAACTGACCCCCCCCCCCCCCCCGGCTGCCCATCTGAAACAGCCCTGCCTGAGTTGACAGCTCCTTGATCCTGCTTTACAATATCACTTGCCATAAATAAACATTCTGGCAATAGATGAGGTAGTGCTAGACCCTATCCAAAAACAAGGGATGGGGGAAAAAAAAAAAAAAAAGACGACATGTATTAGGGACAGGCAACACTTCACACTGGGCAGGCAAATACCATGTACACACAGACCCATTACCTTCATCTAATCCATAGTTTTCTGATTGGCATTTAGAGAGGGAACAGAAAATAGACTGACTTTACAAAACAAAAAGGCACATACAATACAGAGAAATAAACAAGCATCCTTGTAACTCTAGCAAAAGCAGCATCTGCAGAACAAATGATTAGCACAGGGACACCTAGGCTTGTGTCTTTGTCAAATAAATGTGTACAAGAAAAAAAATTCAAAACTATCCCTGCAGTCAGACCACCCCCGTGAAAAGGGTTAAATGCTCATTTTTGCCCCGGGTATTTTTGAAAAGCAATTTTACTTACCCTGAGCTCCTGCAGGCTTCCTCTCCTCCGTACAACTGGTCCGCTGAATCCTCTTTAACGCTCTGTCTATCATCACATACAATGCAGTACCAGCAGTCCTGCATTGTAAGTGAGGATCATGGGCGTACTGACCATTTGGAAACTCGGGAACTGCCCGAGGGCCCGGGGTCAGTAGGGGGCCCCATGAGACCATGAGATGCCCCTGGTACCTTTTTCATAGGCTTTTTTGAGTTTGGGCAAGGACACAGGGGCCCCATGATCCTCTATTGCCCGGGGGCCCATGAGTTGTCAGTCCGCCCCTGGTGAGGATGTTAAGGGGCTATCCACAACCCAGAAAATCAGAGGGCAGAGAAGAATGCTGGTTGGGGGGGGGGGGGGGGGAGAGTGAGGGGTAAGGTTACTAAATGGATGTTTAATGGTACTGTAGTCAAAAAGGAGCATTGATAGGAGGCCTATAGTCATGGCATACTCTTTGATGATATATTATCAGCATTGTAATACCAATACAAAAAATAGTATAAAAAATTTTGTAACTCTTTATTTAAAGAATAAGTTCACCTTTTGGAAAAAAAAAAGAAAAAAAAAAATCTGCATTTTTTTGCAGGTAAAAAAATATGCATTTATTTTTTGCTGCAGGAGCCTGTAAAGCATGGCACCAGCGATCAGATCGCTGCTGCCATGCAGGTCTCGTGCAGCCAAGCAGATACACTGACAGGAAGATTCAATGAACTACCATGGAGCTCCAACCAGAAGTCGACAAGCACAAAAGCTGTCGGGACTTGTAGTCTCTCATTCACAGAGGAGTGCCGCAGCTGTGTGGGCGGAGCCCTGCACAACCACGGTTTCTTTTAACCGATTCCTGACTACTCTAGAGCAGAAATACTGCTACAGGGCAGCACGGGTGTATATATACACGTCATTTCGCATTTCCAGGTAGGGGACGTGCGCCCTACCTGCGCCGATGTCAATCGCCGGGTCCCGGACAGCAATTACACATCGGCGCCCGCTGATTTCCGACGATCACCGACGGGGAGGAAGACAGTTTTGTTTACTAACAGTCCTCCTCCCTGTTGGCTCGGGCAAACTGCTCTGAATGGCTGTGCACAGCACAGCCATCCAGAGCAGTGTGCTTACAGTGAAGCACCAACACACTGTCCCCTAGTAAAACACCCCCTGCACAAATTTAAGCCTTTGATCTCCCCTCATGTTAACCCTTTCTGCCCAGTGCCATTAGTACAGTGTCAGTGCTTTTTTTTTTTTTTTAGCACTGATCACTGTATTGGTGTCATGGGGGATGTCAGTAACAGCAAGTCACTTCCCCCCCCCCTTTGTCAGAATGTCCGCCGCAGTCCCACTATAAGTCGCTGATCACCGCCATTAGTAGATGAAAAAAAAAAAAACATTCCAGTATATATACCATCATTTGTAAATGCTATAACTTTCACGTAAACCAATTAATTTACACGCATTGGGATTTTTTTTTAAGCAAAGATATGTCGCAGAATCCCTTTTGGCCTAAATTTAGGACGAAACTTGATTTTTAAATTTTTTTTTGCTAGACATGTTTAATAGCAAAAAAATTGTTTTTTTCTCAAAACGGTTGGTTTTTCTTTTTTATAGCACAAAAAATTAAAACCACATGGGCGATCAATACCATAGAAAGAAAGCTCAATTCATGGGTAAAAAAGGATGTAAATTTCATTTGGGTGCAGCGTTGCATGGCTGTGCAATTGTCAGTTAAAGTAACGCAGCGCTGTAACACAAAAAATGGCCTGGTCAGGAAGGGGGGTAAATCCTCAGGAGGGCAAGTGGTTAATTTGAAAACCTGGGGGTGAGGGGGAGAGAAGATCCCCAAGAGCTGTCAAAGTGGGGGACCAGCAGGGAGCGGAGGCCAATGCTTTCATGACATGTCACACCCTGAATATAGGTGTAACATGTTATGAGAGGTGAACTTCTCGTTTAAACATTTTTCAAAAAGGTACATGGCATAGAATCCTAAACCAATAACAAGTGCAGTTCTACAGACTATCCAAAGATCAAACTCAAAAAACAGGTATCCACATTATATAGACAGCATCAGAAGTCTGGAATTAATGAAGGCCTCCCAGTAGTCTGGGTACATTAAACATCCGGGAGGTTCCATGCACAATAGACTCCTGGCACAAACTTAAGCCAAACAAATAGAACAAAGAAACAAGAACTAAGAAAGCAATTTAGTTGTATCGACAGAGTGAAAAGAGGGGAAAAAAAATAGAAAATGATGGGAGAGAGAAAGAGGGGGAGTCATGATAGTTCTATTTGACAATCTTACTTGAAAAAGTTCTGCCTGTCTACCTCTTTCCACAACTTCTTGGATTCCCAGCATGCTTTGCAGCTTCTCTTTGGCTGTTTACCATCAAATTCTAAGGACTATATATCCCATTGTACTTTGCTGAGATTCCTGTACTGACTCCGCCTCCCGAAACTCCTCCTCTCAGCCCCTCTGCAGTTCAGAAGGCAGGCTCTGTGAAATGTGTGATACAGCAGTGCCTACTCATCAGGCATAATACATGTCACGGGATTCAAGGAAGTTAATGTGTGGGGATCTTCACAATCTTTACAAACTTCAAGATCAGAAGGTAAAGCAGTTTTCTTTTTGTAGAGCTTCATAACAACACCTGATCCAGACAGACAACCTAGTTCTGCTAACTTTTTTTGTTATATTGTATATGTAAGGTTACCGTTAACATTACAATGTCCCATGGAGATTGTAACCTCTTTTGTCTATTAGTTTACCGCTAACATTCATTGCTTTTGAGATCAGTGTAAGAGAATGAATATCCTCGCATACGCTACTAAAATGAGACAGAGAGGAGAGACAGAGAGAGAGTGAGGAGGGGGGAGAGAGAGTGAGGAGGGGGGGGAGTGAGGGGAGGGGGGAGAGAGGAGGGGGAGGGGGAGAGAGAGGGGAGGGGGAGAGAGAGGGGAGGGGGAGAGAGAGGAGAGAGGGAGAGAGAGGAGAGAGAGAGGAGGGGGAGAGAGAGAGAGGAGGGGGAGAGAGAGAGAGGAGGGGGAGAGAGAGAGAGGAGGGGGAGAGAGAGAGGAGGGGGAGAGAGAGAGGAGGGGGGAGAGAGAGGAGGGGGGAGAGAGAGGAGGGGAGAGAGAGAGGAGGGGAGAGAGAGAAGGGGGGGAGAGAGAAGGGGGAGAGAGAGAGAAGGGGGAGAGAGAGAGAAGGGGGACAGAGAGAGAAGGGGGAGAGAGAGAAGAGGGAGAGATAAAAGGGGGAGAGGGATAGAAGGGGGAGAGAGGGAGAGAGGAGGGGAGAGTGAGAAGGGGGAGAGAGAGGAGGGGAGGGAGAGAGAGGAGGGGGGAGAGAGAAGGTAGAGCATGTGTATGTGAGTGTAAGTGTGTGTGTGTCTTTTCACTTGCATTCTCTCTCTGACAGACCATTCATGTCAATCCAATATTGGAATTTTAGAATCCATGCAAGCTGACCTGTCTCCTGCCTGAACACAGGACTGACATTCTGGAAATGAATGGGACTGACTGCACAGAACACCTGTGTATCCCCCTGCAGGCAAACATGGCCCTTGTATGGGCATATGTTATAGTATGCCCGTGTGAACAAGGCCTAAATAGAGGGTTGGGGAGATAGGTCTTATTCATATTGCTGTACCAAGCAGTGCAGTTAGTTGTTTTTGAGGGGGCTGTGGTGGTTTTTGCCCCCCCCCCCCCAATAAATGAAAAATAAATAAATAAATATATGTGTGTGTGTTTTGTTTTTTAAGATAGAAACTTTGAATATATTCTAAGACCTAGGACAGAATACCCATGAGCTCAGTTGTGAGAGGTTCTGTCTAAATTGCAGAATTCTTCACGGGGATTCACAGAAAATCCAGACAGTAAATTCTAATGACCACGGACAGAATGAAGCAGTAATGGCTTTGGTTTGTTATCTGTTCTCTTTGTGGATACATTGCAAATCTGAATAAAAAATTCCAGACGACCCCCGAATAGCATTTGTCTGCTGTTGTATTTCTGAAAAGAGACAAGAGCTGCACATGAGTACTTACTGGAAGGCATGGTGTACGTGTCCTCTTCATCTATAATCTCAGCATAGTCATCAGTCTCTGCCAACAAAAGACCAAATATCTGTCAGACACAGAGTGACAGCTACTCACAAAGACATCATTGCAAACACCAAACAGCAGCAGAAGGCACCCAGATGTGACAGAGAGGAGATTTGAAGATGAAACCAACAAAAAACAAAGGTCTTGATTAAACGGACAGTCATATTGGTGACTAGTTACCCCCTGAGATCTACATGCAATCTTTTGTTTACAGAGATTACGGTACTCCCCCTGGCAATGCTTTTCTCTGCATCATGGCATCATCCAGGGTCACCAGCTACATTTTTGGACTGAGATGCCAGCTCAAAGATGATGATGATGGTGCCTGCACAGTTCTTGGCTGTGTTCACAAATGTTGGACACAGATCGGGCCTTGTTACAGCCTCTTATCTTGTGACTTGCTACAATGTACAGTCTTATCACTGGGGGAGAAGAGACTGAGGAAATGCTCTCTCCTACCTGCAGCAGAGGGAAGACATCATCTCAGCCTAGACAAAGTCATTGGACTAGAGCTCATAGATAGTTTTAATAACAAAAGGTGAAGCTTCCTTGGCAGGTTTCTTTCTTATGTCGCGTTGATTCTATCATGGTCTACGGTGTCTATTGAGGTCATTTGTACAGCTTGTTGGATGCTGCATTTCTTAAATAAACAAATAATTTGCAAAAAAAAAAAAAAGAAATGAAGGGTTTTTTTTTTTAAGCATACACTGTTGAATTGTAAAATTACTAAAAAAGCTCACTTTAGGAAACTAAAATTATGGTGAAGATTTGTCTCCCTGCTAGAATCTCTAGAATGTACAGCAGTATACTGTAGAAAAGGGTGATGCCTTGCCAACAGCCCTGTAAGGGGGACATAAAATTCTACGGGGAAATCCTGACACTGGTACTGAGGCGGAACCCGCAGGGCATGTCACCTTCTGAGCAGCACACAAAATTGAAGTAAGGTTTGAAGCGGAGTTGGCCTGTTCTATGTCATTAAAATTTAGAAATGCATGGTTTGATATAAACCAAAATCACTAACAAAAATGGAAAACTGGTAAAGATACATAAAATTCCACACATGGCGGAGGGAGATATCGCAAATGTGTGCGTCTACAGGAGCATGGATATGGAGTTTCAGATAAAATGCAAACCAAATACTAGCAAGGAAACAAACTGTCCATTCATTAGACACTTTGGGTTCTTTATGTTCTGTATGAATAGACATGCTGCTTTGTAGGTGACAGGTTCCCTTATCTGAAATACTGTCAAACACCCATACATGTTTAATTAGAAAAAGTAGCCTTAAACAGTCAAATGATTGCATAAATTAATACCCAACATTGTAGGAAATCCCCAGGATGGTAGTAGAACCCTTCAGCCCAAGACATAGCAATGTTCTGAATGATAGGAGGGAGACCTGTCAGTGGTAAACAGTCTGGCTTTGCAGTGCCAGGATCAATTCCCACCAGCGTTCAATCTGCACAGTACACTGAAAGATTTCAGTGCTTCTGTTGTGAACGTTGAAGATGAATCGCTCCACAGTGCCTGCAGTTACAGTTGTTAGTGAGGGCTTGCTTTAAAACTATTTGATTGTAAGGATATGCAAGTTGGTTCACCTGAACCACTTCCCGTCTGGCCCATGTACATAAACGGCCGGACAAGAGCAGTGCAGGAGCGGGTTGCCGTTCATAAACGGCGCCCACATTTACAGCCTGTGTGCGCTTCCTGGGAGTGCGCGGTACCCGCTGTGTCCGGAGGACACAGCAGAGCAACAATCGCTGTATGGGACCTCTGTGTGAGGTCCTGATCATGTGATCACTTATTGGCTAATCAGTGATCACATGAATAGTAGTAAACAAGATGTCACTTCTGACATCATTGCTTACTACTTGTGAAATCTGTGAATGATCACAGAGGTCACATGTTACAAAAACATAAACATAAACGGCCGGACGGTGGCACTGCAGGGTCGGGTGGCCGTCTATAAACGGCCTCCCCGCACCCTGCTTGTGCGCGCTCCCTGGGAGCGCGCAGCACCGCGATCCGGTGCCCGCTGTGTCCTCCGGACACCGTGAAACACCGATCGTCGGACGGGACCTCTGTACGAGGTCCCGATCGTGTGATCACTGATTGGCCAATCAGTGATCACATGCAAAGTAGTAAGCAAGATGTCACTTGTGACATCATTGCTTACTATGTGTGAAATCTGTGAATGATCACAGAGGTCACATGGTACAAGCCTATTCACAACAGCCTTGTACCATGTGACAAGCTGTGACCAATTACAGCTCTCACAGTATTTCTCAATGGCTCCAAGAATGCAGTCAGAGAGAAGGAGAAATATTTGCTTTTACAGCCTTTATGGGTGTAAAAGCAATCAGTTCCAAAAAAAACAAAACAAAAAAAACAAAACAAAAAAAATCTTCACCACCTCCCACAAGTAGTATAGTGTCACTATGGTGACACTGTACTGCTAGGGTGACAGTATGTAAAAAAAAAAAAAAACCAAAACATAATATAAAAAAAATGAAAAAGTACAAAATTGTTTTGAAAAATTATGATTTTTGGTTATAAACTAATTTGGGTTTTTTTTTTTTTTTACTAAAAAGATTGTTTATTTGTAAAATTTTATAAGAAAAACACTTTCAAAATGTTGGGACTTTTTCATTTATATAGCAAAAAAAAAATAAAAATCCCAGTGGTGAATAAATACCACCAAAATAAAGTTTTATCTGTCTCAAAAAAATATTAAAAATTCATATGGGCACGGTGTTGCACGACCGCGCAATTGTCATTCAAAGTGTGACAGCGCTGAAAACTGAAAATTGGCCTGGACAGGAAGGGGGTAAAAGTGTCCGGACCTGAAGTGGTTAAGTGAGCAATACGGTAACAGGGAAAAGCATGGCAAGGTCCCTTTTATCATGTTAGGCCTCGTGCATGCTGGGTTTTTAGCTCCGATGCATGAGGCTACAGCATTTAGCTGTTGCTGGAGGACACTGGCATGCTGTCTAACTTCACTGCCTGTCGAATTCTAAGCGTCTGATAGCTGCTGTGACTGGATGGGCTGATTGGTGAACTCAGTGGTTCTGTACTTCAGTTTAGGGCAGTATGTGCCCAGGGTCCAATGCCCAGAACGCAGACTGCTGGACTTCCAGGTGTTTATCCCTGGGTACATACTGACCTAAACGTACATAACACGAAGTGCATTTGCACAGACACTGTTCCCTTGCTTGAATGTACATAGCGACAGTGTCTGAACTAACCAGCTTAAACATTAGCATTAGGTGGGGTTTTTTTTTTTTAAACCCTCTTCTGGCCAGAAGTGTCTGAAACCTGGATGCCCAGACAAAGGTTAGCAGTGCTTATATGCATTGATTAACTAGACTATAACTATGCAACTAGTTTACCTAAACAATGACATTGTGTTTTTAAGCACATATAATGCATTTTTAATGCATTTTATATTTTGCTTTTAAAGAGTTTATTATTATATATATATTATTTTTATTTAATTTTTTTAAAGTGTTTCACAGAGTCTATTATCATTTATTAATAGTCTACTATATATAATAAATGCATTTTTAATGCATTTTATATTTTGCTTTTAATGAGTTTATTATTTTTATATATATATATATATTTACACATATATATATATATATATATATATACACATTTTATTTTTTTTAAAGTGTTTCGCAGAGTCTATTATAATTTATTAATAGTCTACTATATATAATAAATGCATTTTTAATGCATTTTACATTTTGCTTTTAAAGAGTTTATTATATATAGTTTTATATATAATATATATATATATTTATTTTATTTTTTTTTATGTGTTTTACATTTTGCTTTTAAAGAGTTTATTATATATATATATATTTTTTTTTTTAAAGTGTTTCACAGAGTCTATTATAATTTATTAATAGTCTATTATATATAATAAACGCATTTTAATGCGTTTTACATTTTGCTTTTAAAGAGTTCATTATATATATATATATATATATATATATATATATATATATATATATATATATATATATATATATATTCACTATGCCTCTCAGATAAAAGCAATGGAACAACAGAGCTGGCAGGTTTGTTTAGTAAACAAACCCATGAGGTCACATGATTGGCGGCTGTCATGGTGATTACAGGATGGGGAACCAGTCAGTACTGATCCCAATAGTTGGTGTGAGACCAGGGCAGGCACCATATTGAAACTGGGAGAGCACACTGCTGCACCCTCCTAGCTCCAGGACAGTATGTAGATGAACATTCCCTTAGCATGAGGGCATCATGCTTGGGAATGCTAATCTACACACTGTGGGCAGGGAGCAGTTCAAATAGCAGAGCGATTGTGTAGGAATGGATATTAGTACAACAAACAACAAAAGAGAAGAAAGCATGAAAGCACAAGTATTACCGTCACCGCTAAACTCTTCTGCGGATCCAGGAAGCATGCAGGGAGAGAGCAGAAACAAGCGTGAGTGGACAGAAATGCATGTATGAAGACAATCAGAGGGGTTACTCGCATCCTGCAGGTTAGAGAGATCATGCCAAGCATCAGGTGCCATTATCCCAAAACTGTGTGCAGGGCGGACAATGCCGTATTACCTAGACTTCAGCAGGAAAACAAGCAGAAAGTTATGAAATAAAATCCTCTTAATTCCCACCCTCAGCTCCCATTGGGGTCACGTGGCAGGAGTGGCAACAAACATTCACATTTTCTAATACAGGTGTGACTATCACAGAGAGGTGTGGAGCAGAAACACAACATTATGGCAGGCTTGGTTTAATGAGACTGCTTCTCTGCATGCAATTATTACCCAGGACACACGAGGGACACTTTTCATCTATATTAATAGTCCATTTTACAGGTCAAGCCTTCAAGGAAAAGGCAATTTGCATGCATAAAAATGTCTTAAAGAGAACAATTCGTTGCTCTGGCAGGAACCTAGAATAATCATTTTTGAACAGTTAGGCCCATTCACACCATTATGGTGTAATAAAGCATGTTTTGTTAGGACCAGTTCATTCAGATGAATGGCCTGCCTTAACGCACCAAAAATGGTGCATGTAGCACCTCTTCCAGTCAGGGGTGTCCCTAGGGTTGGTGTCACCCGGTGCGATAACACTTGGTGACAGATCCCCGCAGAATGGATCGGATCTGCAGACTGAGCATAATGGATCAGACTCCGATCCATTATGCTCCCCAATCCACAGATCCGATCCATCCTGCGGGGATCGTCGGCATGCAACCTATACGGGGTGACACTGGACCCGCTCCATGAAAAAGGCAAGTTGTAATGAAAGCCGACGATCCCCGCAGGATGGATTGGATCTGCAGATTGAGCATAATGGATCGGATCTATCCTGCAGGGATCGTCGGCTTGCTTTACAACTTACCTTTTTGTGGAGGGGGTCCGGTGTCACCCCGTGCAGAGCACACCCCCCGCACCTGCCTCGAGAAGCCACTGCTTCCAGTGCACTTCAGTGTGTTGTGGTGCCATTGCTAATGGGCAGCACCACACTGCGTAAAATGCATTACCACGATGCTATAGTAGAAATGGGCCCTTATAAATTATTATTATTATATAGGATTTATATATTATTATTATACAGGATTTATATATTATTATTATACAGGATTTATATATTATTATTATACAGGATTTATATATTATTATTATACAGGATTTATATATTATTATTATATAGGATTTATATATTATTATTATACAGGATTTATATTATTATTATTATACAGGATTTATATTATTATTATTATTATTATTATTATACAGGATTTATATTATTATTATTATAATACAGGATTTATATATTATTATTATACAGGATTTATATATTATTATTATTATTATACAGGATTTATATATTATTATTATACAGGATTTATATATTATTATTATACAGGATTTATATATTATTATTATACAGGATTTATATTATTATTATTATACAGGATTTATATTATTATTATTATACAGGATTTATATATTATTATTATACAGGATTTATATATTATTATTATACAGGATTTATATATTATTATTATTATTATACAGGATTTATATTATTATTATTATACAGGATTTATATATTATTATTATACAGGATTTATATATTATTATTATACAGGATTTATATCGCGCCAACAGCTTGCTCAGCGCTTTACAATATAACGAGAGACAATACAGCAACAATACAGTTCAATACAAGAGGGTTAGGAGGGCCTGATCCTGGGAGCTTACAATCTAAACGTGTGGGTTTACTTAAAGCAAAAATGGGAAGAAAAGCAGGCAAGTTGCTGCGGACTTCTTTTTTTGTATAATCTGTTTTTATTAAAGATTTTCAAAAAAGAAGGTAAAGAAGCAGTAAGGATAAGATGTACTGAAACATATAAGGCAAACAGCAGTATTAGAAAAGGGTTCAACAGTAGACCCAGTGTACAATAATGTAATACATGCACAAGTCCAGCATATGGCACATGGTACATAGCAGATAACATGCCACATACCCCCCCCCCCACCTGCCATCTGGGCGGCAGTGGGAAGCAGCACAAAAAACTTACCGCCCGGAGAACTGACCGCCATGCAGGAGCTATGTCTCTGCACGAGGCTAGCCAATCTCAGGGTGAAAGGTGAAACATGCCCCTGTATATTTCAAGCATCAAACATAGATTGTATAAATAACATATATAGCACAAAGGGCATTTGCAGGAACTCAGCACTCAAGTGCAATAAGACGGGACATAGAAAAACAACCAGAGAAAAGAAAAATAAGAGGGAGGAGCAAAAGGAAAAAAGAACAGTGAAGGCCATACAGGGCCAGTAGAACAGAAATACTAACACATGATTGAGGGAGTCAAAGCTCGGGGCAGAACAGGAAGGGGACAACTTGGGGAGTAGAACCCTGGAGAGACCAACCACACAGCTAGCCGTCTATTCTGGGTCTGAGCAAGTATAAGGGACCAGCTGGGAGGGGTGTCTGGAGGCCCGGAAAAGTGACCCAAGGAAAGTATCAAAAACATATAAAGCCTGTATCTGAAGGAGAGGTAACCAGGTCCCCCAGTTCCATAAAGTAATACAGCCACCCATCCCAAATACCATGAAATTTCTCGAGGGTGTTTTTGATAGTATGGATCCAGTGTTCCGCCTGATAGACCCTATCAACCCCTCGCTTCCACTCCGCCACAGTAGGGTATCTACTCTGCTTCCATAGGCGTGGTATTAGGCTCTTAGCGGCATTCAAAAGATGTGGGGTAACACTATGTTTATACATTTTGATTGAGGAAGGGGTGCCATGAAACAGACAGTGTAAGGGGGTGAAATCAATAGGCTAAAGGGTCGTTCTCTGGATCCAGGGGGGAATATCCCTCCAAAACTTTTGAATCTTGGGGCATTGCCACCAAAGATGTAAGAAGGTGCCTTCCTGAAGGCATCCCTGCCAACATTTATTATCAGCACCAGGGAAAATTTTAGCTACCCAGAGAAGGTGTCCTATACCACCGAGATAAAAACTTGCGTTTTGGAGCTAATGGACGAGGCATGAGTCATCTGAATAATTTTCCTCAACTGCGGGGGCTCCAGGGTAAAACCCAATTCAGCCTCCCATTCCCGAATATAGTAAGGAGTCGTCTGAGAAAAAGTAGACAGTAAACCTCTGTACATCAAGGATAACAAGTGTCTGGAATCCCCCAGCTCTACACATGAAGTCTCAAAGGAAGACAGGGAGTCCCGGGCTCGCACTCTGGGGAGCAACCTCTGAAAGAAATCATGAATCTGACGATAATGCCAAAAATCCATAGGGAACGAGCCAAAGGAATTGCGTAGACCCTCCAGGGGTAAAAGATGCCCGGATGGAGCTAAGGTCTGACATCTAACAATCCCTTCTCCTACCTAGATCTCTTTAACTCCTGGCATAGAGGGAAAAAAAAACTGTTTGTGAAAATGAATAAATAAATATAACAAAAAAAGAAAAGAAAAAAATAGAGAAAAAAATACCTAGATCAAGGTTTGATCTAGTTCAGTGCCAGGGTGTTTGGGTGAAGGTTAGTCAAAGGTCAAGGTTTAAAAAAAAAAAATTGGTGTCATTTGTGTTTTAGGTAAAAAAAAAACAAAAACAAAATGTTCACCATTGTTTCTGGGCTGTACTACGGGCACAAACAACAAATAACATACACATATATGGTATCACTGCGATCGTTGAGGGCTAAAAAATTTATTTTGGGTTGTTCTTTGGTGGTAGGTTATGGTAGTAACAAGAAACACACGGCTAAATTAAAAAAAATTATTTTTTTTCTTTTTACTATTTTGGGCCAGTTTTCATTAATAAAAAAAAAATCAGGAGATATCCATTACCATTTACCACCAAATAAAAGCCCAATTTGTCCTGAAAAAAACGTGGTATAAGCCACCCGGATGTACAAAGTAGTTGTGATGATATGGACGGTTTACTAACACATGTCAACATTGCAAAATTGTGCTTAGGCATTTAGATTTGTTTTACCCTTAGGCTTGAAGGGGTTAAACAACCCCCAAAAACCAGGATTTTCACTTCCTCTATTGCCATCTGGTTATGTATCCAGCTTGATATCCTCTACAATCCAGCCTCTACATTGGGTGGAATGCATTAGAAGAGGTTTTCCCATGGGTAAGAGAGAAAGCTGAAGCCATTATTACCAAGAAAGGGTGACCGCATGCTGAGAGAGTACACAGAAGGGCACCATTTTGTTGCAGCTTAATGACCGGTTGTATCCCACGCTCACATGTAGAATCCTGCAATTCTCCTGTCTCATGTGCAAACATGCTGCTCATCTCTCCAAGTCCAACAGACTGGAGGAAACCTGCTGCTTGTCATTTTGAAAGTCTATCTTTGCATCTTGAGGTATTTAAATCATGCAGCCCTTTACAACTGCGTAAAACGTCCTGTATATGTGGCATCCAGGAAGTTGGCTTTGCTCTTGGAAACCGCATATAGGCGCCCGTGTTTGTGCTGGAAGTGCACTTGGTTGGGTGCTCCCAGAACAGAGACTGAGCTGTTGGTGACAGCTCTGAGTCTCGTACTATTGATTGGCAGCTAGGAGAACCAGATCCCAACATGTGCCCATCTGTGGAAGGAAAGAAAAACAAATATTGACTTGATCTAGTTTAGTGAGTGTTAGTTAGTGCCAGTGTCTTAGATAACAGAGGCTTTGGGCTCTTTACTTATTTATTTCAGGTACTTATATAGCGCCGTCAATTTACGCAGCACTTTACATATATATTGTACATTCACATCAGTCCCTAACCCTCAAGGGGCGTACAATCTAAGGTCCCTAACCCTCAAGGGGCGTACAATCTAAGGTCCCTAACCCTCAAGGGGCGTACAATCTAAGGTCCCTAACTCACATTCATACATACACATACTAGGGACAATTTAGACAGGAGCCAATTAACCTACCAGCATGTCTTTGGAGTGTGGGAGGAAACCGGAGTACCCAGAGGAAACCCACGCAGGCACAGGGAGAACATGCAAGCTCCAGGCAGGTGGTGCCATGGTTGGGATTCGAACCAACGACACCAGTACTGCCAGGCGGAAGTGCTAACCATTTAGCCACTGTGCTGCCCATATATATATATATATATATTTAATAATAGAAACAGGAAAATTGATGAATTAGGCATTTGTCATGTGTTAGGCATCATAGCAACTCTACTAACTACAGAAAACGCAACAAAATGACAATAGGCAGTGTTCCTGTTTGGGATTTCAGGGCAGAAAGTTGGTGAGTTGGAAATCTCTGCTGCCCTCTCAATCACCTTTAGGCTTCATGTACACTGCAGCTCCTAAACTCAACTCCATAAAAGCCTGTGTCCGTGTACACATAGGCCTTTAACAGAGGTTAGGAGCTGCTGCATTTAGGTGAGGTTAAACCTCCCTCTCCTGACTGTGGAAGAATCACGTTCAGGATAGGAATGTTTTGACCTCAGGAAAACGCGACAAAACCGCGATACCGCGTTTTCCCGCGGCCGGCGGTCAGCAGAGGCGTAGCTAGGAGGGGGAGGGGGGTACATATGTACCCGGGCACCAAGGTATAGGGGGCGCCAAAATGAGGCTTACAACCAGGGGCGTATTTGCCACGAGGCAAACAAGGCATTTGCCTAGGGCGACACTTTTTAGGGGGCGGCGGCACCGGAAGGGGCACTTAGTACAGGGGCAGGCAGCAGGCTGCTGTGTCTTACCTGGCTCCATGTCCCAGTCCCACGATGATCCAGTCCAAGAGGCACTGCTGGAGGAGGGGTAGAGAGGTCCGGTGTCTTCTTTTCCCTGGATGCGATGACATGCCGCCTCTGTCATCTGGCCACACCCTCGGGATCACTGGACAGCCTATGGCAACTTGTACCTCCCTCTGCAAGCTCCTCATCCTCACCAGTGATTGGGCGCCAGAACTGTAGCTCAGGAAAGGCACACAGGCGGCCAATCACCTGCGAGGAGGTGGAGCTTGGAGAGGAGGAGCCGAGCGGCAGCGCGAAGATCGAGTGAGGGAGCGGCCGGAGGAAGTGAAGAAGACAGCTGACCGGTAAGTGTGCCGTGCAGATGGTGCTGCTGCAACCAGGTATGCTGGCTGTGGATGGGAGAGGGAAGGAGCCTAGACTGGAGCAGGGGTCAGCAAGGTAAGTGTCATTGGTGTCAGTGGGAGAAATAGTGCCCCATCATTGGTGTCAGTGGGAGGAATAGTGCCCCATCATTGGTGTCAGTGGGAGGAATAGTGCCCCATCATTGGTGTCAGTGGGAGGAATAGTGCCCCATCATTGGTGTCAGTGGGAGGAATAGTGCCCCATCATTGGTATCAGTGGGAGGAATAGTGTCCCATCATTGGTATCAGTGGGAGGAATAGTGCCCCATCATTGGTATCAGTGGGAGGAATAGTGCCCCATCATTGGTGTCAGTGGGAGGAATAGTGCCCCATCATTGGTGTCAGTGGGAGGAATAGTGCCCCATCATTGGTGTCAGTGGGAGGAATAGTGCCCCATCATTGGTGTCAGTGGGAGGAATAGTGCCCCATCATTGGTGTCAGTGGGAGGAATAGTGCCCCATCATTGGTGTCAGTGGGAGGAATAGTGCCCCATCATTGGTGTCAGTGGGAGGAATAGTGCCCCATCATTGGTATCAGTGGGAGGAATAGTGTCCCATCATTGGTATCAGTGGGAGGAATAGTGCCCCATCATTGGTATCAGTGGGAGGAATAGTGCCCCATCATTGGTGTCAGTGGGAGGAATAGTGCCCCATCATTGGTGTCAGTGGGAGGAATAGTGCCCCATCATTGGTGTCAGTGGGAGGAATAGTGCCCCATCATTGGTGTCAGTGGGAGGAATAGTGCCCCATCATTGGTGTCACTGATGTGATTAAACGGGGAGGGGGCGCCAATTTTATAGTTCATCTCCGGGCGCAAAACGTCCTAGCTACGCCTCTGGCGGTCAGGGTAGGCTTGGGTACACGAAGCCTTATGTTAAATATATGTGGATGCAATAAATCTTCTACATAATTAGTGTACTAGCTGTGAGTGAACCCCAGAGGCGTAAGCTCCCACGGGTTTGAGAATGAGGCTGTCCTTAAAGTGGCACCACCCCAACGGTGAGGAGGCAAACATAGAACGCAGCATTTGTATCCAGCAGGACTACGACTTTGTTTTCCTGCTCATGGCTAAACCAAAGCCTGGCAAAAATGCTGCAACCCCACCTAACAGCAAGTGCTATTCAAACAACAAATAGAAGGCATTTAATAATCCAAGGATGGAGGGCACACACAGCGCGCTAAATACTGAACTATAATTACCTAATCGTGCTTAATAAGCCACATCTTCCATACAAATGACTTGGATAAAGAGTCATAAATCGCTCACGTCAGGAGTTAAAAACGGCTATAATTTGCGTAATGCTCGTTGTGTGAATGAGTGGTGTGCCGCGGGTGGGATAAAATTAGCTGCACCAGTGACAAACTACTTATTTCCCACTGTTATGCCCATGAAAGCCAGCCCAGGACAGTGCCAGGAAGCACATAATAGAGGCGCTGTTCACGCTTTGCATCTTTTTGCATGCACAAGACATGATCAGATATGTGTCATTATCAAAGGCACATGACTAGATTTCCATTCATTGCGCTAAGGGCTCATTTACACTTGCTTTGACTTCACACATTAAAGTGCCTACAGCTTCAACATGCTTTTTTTGATGTGTTTATGATGCTTCTGTGAGGCTTCATTGATGCTTTTTTTGAAGCTTGGCAAATGCCCTGTGTGTGTTGAGTTTCTATTTGTTTTAAAGGGGCCCAATATAACTGCAGCTCATTAGTACCCCAGTTCAGCAGATCCCCAGCTCACTGGTACCCTCGTTCAGCAGATCTCCAGTTCACTGGTACCCTCGTTCAGCAGATCCCCAGCTCACTGGTATCCTCGTTCAGCAGATCCCCAGCTCACTGGTACCCTCGTTCAGGAGATCCCAAGCTCACTGGTACCCTCGTTCAGCAGATCCCCAGCTCACTGGTACCCTCGTTCAGCAGATCCCCAGCTCATTGGTACCGAGGTTGAGCAGATCCCCAGCTCACTGGTACCCTCGTTCAGCAGATCCCCAGCTCACTGGTACCCTCGTTCAGCAGATCCCCAGCTCATTGGTACCGAGGTTGAGCAGATCCCCAGCTCACTGGTACCCTCGTTCAGCAGATCCCCAGCTCACTGGTACCCTCATTCAGCAGATCCCCAGCTCACCGGTACCCTCGTTCAGCAGATCCCCAGCTCATTGGTACCCTCGTTCAGCAGATCCCCAGCTCATTAATACCCTCGTTCAGCAGATAACCTGGGTCATTGGTACCCTCGTTCAGCAGATCCCCAACTCATTGGTACCCTCGTTCAGCAGATCCCCAGCTCATTGGTACCCTCGTTCAGCAGATCCCCAGCTCACTGGTACCCTCATTCAACAGATCTCCAGCTCACTGGTACCCTCGTTCAGCAAATCCCCAGCTCATTAATACCTTTGTTCAGGAGATCCCCAGCTCATTAATACCTTTGTTCAGGAGATCCCCAGCTCATTAATACCCTCGTTCAGCAGATCCCAAGCTCATTAATACCCTCGTTCAGCAGATCCCCAGCTTATTGGTACCCTCGTTCAGCAGATCCCCAGCTCATTGGTACCCTCGTTCAGCAGATCAGTGGCAACATGCCTATGATTTGGAATAGGAGGTCATCTAAGTATTATAGTAAGGTGTCTACAAACCTTTAACTTCATAGTGCATGAGCTAGAAATATATATTATGTTACTTCTGAAAGCATAACCAGTTATCCAGTGAAAAGGGAGACAGGATATTCAGATAGAATAGCCATATATATAGCATTCATTTTCAATATTTTATTTTCCTCAGTAGTACACATATTTTGAAATTAAAAGACCATCAGTGGCTCCAGCAGCTTTTAATCTGGATAAAAAGGTTCGCTTTTTGGTTTCCCAGTGCTTCCTGGGATATCTCAAAACCTCCAAAACAAATCAAAGCTAAAGCTGAGTAAAAGCCTATCAAAAGCTGCAGGAGCTGCAAGTAAGCACTGCTATAGACTTCTATGGAGGCTTTGAAGATGCTTTGAAGCACCATTAAAATAACGAGGTATAATTTTTGAAGTGACGCAAAGCAAAGTAAAGCAAAAGCAATGTGTAAACAGGACTGCAAGCTAACCATTTTATTTAGTGACAGGGGCTTTGGTTGGCATTCAGAGTGCTTTAATAGCATCCCCACCACCCTATAGCAGAAATACTGCTACAGGGTAGCAGGGGTGCGCAAAATAACGGATATATATGTGATTTTGCATTTCCAGGTAGGGGACACGCGCCCTACCCACACCATCATTTGCGGCCACGGCTGTCAATAACCAGGTCCTGACCGGTAATTGCTTGCTGGCACTCAGTCGGCTTGGGCACACTGCTCTGGATAGCTGTGCACAGCCATCAAGAGCAGTGTGATTACAGTGAAACACAAACACCCTCACCCCTAGTAAAACACTCCCTGCACACAATTAACCCTTTGATCGCTCATATTAACTCCTTCCTGCCCAGTGCCATTAGTACAGCGTCAGTGCTTTTTATTAGCACTGATCACAGTAATGGTGTCACTGGGGAAGTCAGTTCCCTCCAGGGTCAGAATTTCTGCCGCAGTCTCGCTATAAGTCGTTGATCACCGCCATTACTAGCAAAAATTAATAAAAATTAAATCCCAGTATATATACACCACTATTTGTAAACGCAATAACTTTCACATAAACAAATTAATTTACACGTATTAGGATTTTTTTTTTTAGCAAAGACATGTCGCAGAATACATTTTGGCCTAAATTTATGACGAAATTTGATTTTTAATTTTTTTTTTACTGGACATGTTTAACCAATTCAATGCCGGGCAATTTTACACCTTCCTGCCCAGGCCAGTTTTCATGTTTCAGCGCTCTCACACTTTGAATGACAATTGTGCGGTCATACAACATTGTATCCAAACTAAAATTTTATCATTTTCTTCACACAACTAGAGCTTTCTTTTGGTGGTATTTAATCACCGCTGGGGTTTTTATTTTTTGCTATATTAACACAAAAAGACCAAAAATTTTGAAAAAAAAAAGTTTTTCTTTGTTTCTGTTATAAAATAACCCAAATTAGGATGTATTATTTAGTTTGTAGGAAAGTTATAGAGTTCACAAACTATGGTATAGAGCTGAAGTACTGACAGCCAATCTAATTTCTTGAGGTCCAAGAATGTCAGAACAGTACAGATATCCCCCAAATTACCCCTTTTTGCATGGCGAGTTTTTTGAAGTTGTATTTTTTTTGTCATAATTTTTCGGAAAATGAAAAAATTAAAAAAATTAGTTTCACTATTTTTTTTTTACATATTGTCACCAGTTCAGTACAGCGTCATCATATAACTGGCATGGCGGTGATCAGGGACACTGACTGGTGACAGTATGAAAAAAAAATATACATATATTTTTAGTTTTTTATTATTATTTTTTATTACTTTCTTTTCTTTTTTTTAAGATTTTTTTTTCATATTTCACTATGACCAAAGTAGTACAATGTCCACCCGGAACGCTGATGACATTTGCCGCCCGCCATTGGGCCATGGGGCAGGCGGCAAATGGTTAATAGCAAAAATTCAAAAATGTTTTTTTCTCAAAATTGTCTTTTTTTTTTTTTTTTATAGCGCAAAAATAAACACTGCACAGGCAATCAAATACCACTGACAGAAAGTTCAATTTGTGGGGGAAAAAATGACATGAATTTCATTTGGGTGCAGCGTTGCATGACTGTGCAATTGTCAAAGTAACGCAGCGCCGTAAACGCAAAAAATGGCCTGGTCAGCAAGGGGGGTAAATCCTCAGGAGGGCAATTGGTTAAAAAAAAAAACAGCATTTTTGTTCCACCTTGCTAGAAATGTCTCATACATGAATGGAACAGCACAAAAACAAAGGCATGCATTTTAATAAGGGCTTTGTTTAGACCTGTGGTTGCGGGAGCATTGTGGCCACTGCATGTAAACATCCTTGTGTGCTGCCTATTGCAGCTTAAGGGGGGCAGTTGGTGGGTGCCAAAAACACAGCTCAACCACGCATTTTTAACACCCACCCAACCAACCGCCATCCCTTAAGCTGCAATAGGCAATGGACGAGGATGCTTACATGCTGCGGCAAAATACAGCCAACATGTAGCAATCAGCGGGGCGCAAGCCCACCGAACTCTACACAATCACACAAATGGAGAAATGCATGTACAAATTTCTAACAGCGTCTGTGGTTTTCGTTCGGTAAAGACCATTCATTCCAAAATAGAAAGTGAAAACCAAACGGAATCTTTCAAACGACATTTGAATGTTTTAGGAATTTTCATAAAAGTTTTTGTTCAAAATTCCACGAGTGTATACCCAGCGTAGCTAGAAAAAAAAAAAAAATATCAGAGAAGCGACTGAAGTTCCTTTTTACGATACCCTATTCAAAGACAACAGAACTAAGATCTGTTTTTGTTTTTTTTTTTAACAAGATTGCAACAGGGTCCATTCACACAGCAATGTGCATATTTTCTACATGAGAGCAGGTTCTTGCCTCAGAAAATGTCCATCTAAAAGTACTCATGCTAAGACACCAACAACTGCTCTTTCATTCAAATGAATAGCTGCACAATTACGCAAAAAAGCGTTTATGCACGTTCGCGTGCAAAATCTGCAGATGTTTACCGCCCCGGACGCAGAGATTTTCTACAATTTTTTTCTGCGCAACCAAACCCAGCGCGCATTTCAATAGATGCAGCTGTGTGTAAGGTCTCATTGATTAGTATTGTGCTGCATTGCAAAAACCATGCAAAATGCGCATCTACATGCAAACCTTTCTGTCCATGTGAATGAGCCCTAAAGCTTTTGTACTTGGCTTTGTAATACACTGCTCAAAAAATGAAAGGAACACTTTCTAATCAGAGTAAAGCATCAAGTCAATGAAACGCCTGGGATATTGATCTGGTCACTTAAGTAGCAGAGGGGGGTGGTAATCCGTTTCAGCTGCTTTGGTGTTCAGGAAATTAAGAGGTGCACTAGGTGGGCAAAAATGAGGCAACCCCCAAAACAGGAATGGTTTTACAGGTGGAGGCCACTGATAATTTTTTCCCTACCCATCTTTTCTGACTGTTTTTCACTCGTTTTGCATGTGGCTAGAGACCTCCCATGATGGAAACTCCCTCCATTAATAAAGTTAGGTTAGGTTTAAAGTAGCTGCAAATCCTTACACATACCCAGTGTAGTGACTGGCCTCAGGTGATACTCGGAAATGAAACAAATCCTCCTACAAAAGTTGTACCTGTTTATCTGCAGTCTTCTCTAAATCTGTTCAAAGTGAGGCATTTATACAGCTTGACCGAAAGATCAGAAAACAGGGGGTGGAGAGCTGAAGTTACACACTGCAGAGCTTAGTGAGGAGAGCTCTGAGAGTTGGCTGGAGGGAAAGGACACACCCCCCTCCACACAGGAACAGAGCTGAGGCTGTCAATCTGAGGTCCCTACCCTGTCACCATTTTTCTGTTGATATCAGGAAAACTTGTCAGAACTAATAGAGGAACGAGAAAGCTGACAGAAATGACACTTAGTACTAATTGAGGCAAGTACAAAGTATAGAGGGATATGCTTTGTTCAAATTTAATGTCTGAGGTTTACAACCATTTACATTTTTTTTTTTTTTTTTTAAATGGATTGGGTCACTTAACACTTGTGTCATTACGCTCCAACAAACACATCCATTTCATCCAATCGCACAGCAGACGGGGTAAAATGTTTCATTCAGAGATTGCACAGAGAAGGTTTCTGGTAATCTAGAGACTGAAAAGGGTGTTTGAATAATTATGTACACACTGCAACCCCCAAAACCACAACATGACACTATACACATCATGCAGGAATAATTATCACGGAAGATTAACAGTTATGACTTGCGGACTGAACAGGCTGCCATGGGGACCGTAGACGGCGGTTAGTCAACAGCCAAAACACGCCGTGCACTACCCTTTGCTGGAGAGTCAATGGAACAGAAGATGAATGGAAGAAAACACTTGTTTTTGTGAGATTTGGGCAGTGATGGGCTGGAATCTTCATATATACACACATACAACACAGGAGAGAAGAGATGAGGAATACAAAGTTACATGATTGTGGCCAAAAAGTAAAAATCCTATACATGCTAATGTTATTCAGATAAAGTAACTGTTATTGAAGTTGAACTCAAGGCACAAAATCTAACATTTTACCATTATCCTCAAAAACAACAAAAGGATCTAAATTGATTTTTTCCTTCACCAAATACCCTTATAAACCCAGATATTACCTTGTAAAAGTCGCAGTAACGTCATCATTGTACTGTACATAGCCAGTGCGAAGAGGAGAGCTGTGAGGGGACCAGCAGGCTCCACCCACTACAGGGGACTGTAGAAAACTACAAGAAGGGGTGGAGTCAGGACCAGTCACCCTGCACAAGGAGAGAGAGCAGCAGTGACCAGTCTTTATTACAGAAAGCTCCTGCTATATGAACTGTATGTAGCCTCAGATAAATACAATTTACAGCGCTGTGTTCCAGCAGCGGGACAAGGATTTCCAGTCTCACTCCCCCCAAAAAATATAGTCCGGCTGAGCACTGCTCACCCATTCACAGGAAGCTTTGTATTCTATGAATGAATACAAAGCTTCCTCGGACTGGCAGGGCGGAAAAGCAGGCGAATGCCGTCATGTCATGATAAGCAGTGCTCAGCCTGACTTTTTGTTTTGGGAGCGGAAGGGAAAGCTCTCATCCCCTTGCTGGAACAGAGCGCTGTGTACTGAATATACAGCACGGTGGCTAAATGGTTAGCACTTTCGCCTGGCAGTAATAGGGTCGTTGGTTTGAATCGCAACCACGGCACCACCTGCCTGGAGTTTGCATGTTCTCCCTGTGCCTGCGTGGGTTTCCTCCAGGTACTCCGGTTTCTTCCCACGCTCCAAAGACATGCTGGTAGGTTAATTGGCTCCTGTGTAAATTGTCCCTAGTATGTGTATGTATGAATGTGAGTTAGGGACCTTAGATTGTACGCCCCTTGAGGGTTAGGGACTGATGTGAATGTACAATATATATGTAAAGCGCTGTGTAAATTGACCTGTAATAAATAAAATATATATACCTGAGGCTACATACAGTTTGTATAGGGCTCCCAGCAAGTGTACCTGATAGTGCAGTAAATTGTTTATTTGGACTAGCTTGACCCAAATGAACTATTAAAAAAGGGACAATAAATATGGAGTTAGGCTTTAAACTTTATAAACAAAGGGCCTTAAAGGGAAATTTCTCCTATTTACTACCTTTTGGTTGGTTATATTTGAACATGTTTTGTTTGAGTTCCAAAAATACCTGTTGATCCTGCCAAAATCTTGTGTGCTGAAAACGCTTTGCCTGGCTCTTCACCTGTACTGCACTATTATCAATTATATTGTGTAATTTATCTCTGAGGCCAACAGAACCACTAACACCCCCCCCCCCCCCAAGTTAAGCCCCATACATACGAGCTGAATATCAGGAGGCATCAACCGGTTCAACAAGTTCCGGCCGTCATTTGGCCCATCTGTATGGCAGCCAGTCCCAGCTTCTGTAAATGGGGCATGACCGAAAAAGGTCTGCCGACTGGCTTCCGATCAGTGCTCTCAGCGCTGACTGGTGTGTTTTTGGAAGGGGGGTGTCCCCCTGTCAGAACACAATAGCATGAAATTAAAAAAAAAACTAAAAACTTTAAAGTTTAATCAGTTTAGTCACGTTTAAAAAAATAAATAAATAAAGTTTACATCAGTTTTTTCATCAGATTACCATCAGTTTTTACATCTACTAGCAATGCAAAAACAGACCATTTGTCCGTTTACATGTTTTTTGTCTTTTTTTTTTTTTTTTTAAATGGAACCAAAATAGGGCTTTGATTTTTTTTTTTTTAAAAATCGATGTCAGATGTAAATGGATGATCTGTTTACATTTGTTTTTCCGTAGAGATACACTGATGTCCGTTTTTCAGCAGTCAACAGATGGATGAAAAATGGGCAAACGGAATGCCCGTGTGAATGGGGCCTTACAGTGTGTACAAGGCTTTAGGGTCCTTTCACATGGCTGTTCCGTTTTTTTTTGTTTTTTTTTTCCATCAGTTCAGTCACGTTTTTCAAAATCAGTTTTTACATCAGTTTACACATCAGTTTTTTACATCCACTACCAATGGAAAAATGGATTAAAAAAACCGGACTGTTTGTCCATTTATATCAGTTTTATTGCCCGTTCCGTTTTTTTTAACGCAACATAAAAAAGGCTTTGATCCACTCCAAAAAACGACGAATGTTGACGGATGCAAATGTAAACAAATGATCATCTGTTTACATTCGTTTTTTCCATAGAGATGCACTGATGTTCGTTTTTCATCCACCAAAGGAACGCCCGTGTGAAAAGGGTCTTATGGAGAAGAGGCTCCTGTAGACCTGTTCTGGTACAGTATTGGTGAGTGTTTGCACCTTATCGCAGGAAGTGTGGTGCCGGCAGAATCATCAGGTGAAAAGACAAAAAAAAGGGGGGGGGGGGGGGAGGTTTGGGACTGAAAAAAAGAAAGCTATTCCAGGGCTGCCAAGCTGCATATTACAGTAGACCTTCAAACTTCCCACCTACGTTCCCCTATTATACTCCTAACCCAACCTCTCTCACAAATCAGTGGCTGTACGGGTCCCCTACAGCCACTTTGTGGATTCTCTTCTAGGCAGGAACAACATTCCAGGTCGCCTGCAGAGTCCAGGGGGTATTCTACAGCTCATGTATCCCTGTGTGTCATTAGGGGGTCAGCAGCCTGCAAGATGATGGTGCAGGACCCAATGCAATGGGAAATTGCAGCTAGACAACCCCGGATTTGTTGGATGTGTGAGAACAAGGTAAAAGGAGATATAGAAAAAAAAAACAACACGGGGAGGTGAAGTTACTGTTTACGCTTTTAATTATGTCATTTAATTATTCTGTATTTCTTATGTCTCTGATGTCAATATATGATCAATGCTTAGGCATTGGTTGTGTAATCTTCACGGAAAAATATCCATAATACAGTTAGGTCCATATCAGGGGCGGACTGACAACTGATGGGGCTCCCGGGCAATAGGGGATCATGGGGCCCCTGTGTCCTTGCCCAAACTCAAAAAAGCCTATGAAAAAGGTACCCGGGGCATCTCATGGGGCCCCCTACTGACCCCAGGCCCTCGGGCAGTGCCCGAGTTTCCAAATGGTCAGTCCGCCCCTGGTCCATATATATATTTGGACACAGGCACAATTTTATTTTTTTCAGGTATTTAACATAACATATTCAAGCTATAGTTATATAATATATGTGGGCTGAAAGTGGACACTCTCAATCAACCAAAGTGTTGATTTGGCCACTCCTAATGTTGCTGCGATCTCTCTGATGAATTTGTTACGTTTTTGAAGCCTTTCAATGGCCTGTTTCACTTGCATGGACAGCTCCTTTGAACGCACTATGTAGGTTCACAGCAATAGATTCCAAATACAAATATCGCACTTAGAATCAACTCCAGACCTTTTACCTGCTTAATTGATAAAATAATGAAGGAGTAGCCCACACCTGGCCATGAAACAGCTTTTAATTCAATTGTCCAATTACTTTTGGTCCCTTGTAAAAGGAGGGATGGCTACTCTTCAGAGCTGTAATTCCTAAACCCTTCCTCCAATTTGGATGTACATACCCTCAAATTACACCTGAGAGTGTGCACTTTCAGCCAATATCCAGTATATAACTACAGTGTGAATATTGTGTAGAAGTTAGAATACATTAATATCAATATATCAAATAAATTGACAAATTGATAGATCAATTAATAACCCATATCACTGCGCCAAACTGACGTGATATCATAAGAATCAAATTCCTATTCATCATATGTGTGATTAGAGCTATTTTAAACAAATAAAAAAGTATATAAATAAATGGAAATATCATAAACAGAGCTCTCAAAACTATATATGCCCTTAAAAAATATAAACAAAATAAATAAATATTTTTATTTTGTTTATATTACATTTTTAAGGGCATATATAGTTTTGAGAGCTCTGTTTATGGTATTTCCATTTATTTATATAGCGTGAATATATTTTGGTAAATACCTGAAAAACAAAAAAACTAAAATTGTGCCTGTGTCCAAATATACATGGACCTATTTAATTTTTTGCAAAAACTAAAAATATTTATTATTCTGAACCAGCAGACGTTAAACAGCTGGGTGATGTCACGTTACCTGTAGGCTTCTGCTCAACTCTTTAGAATTTTCTAGATAAACATGTTTATACATGCAGAATAGTTCTTTTATTGCCGGAAGTCCTCCCACAGCCTCAGCCCGATGAGGGGCTTCCAGAGCCCAGAATAGAATCGGGGAGGAACAATCAGACCCCGCGGGCAGACCATTATTCACGAGGATGGAATGCATCTAGCATGCTATGCCAAACAATGCGGCACAGTGCTGTCCACCTAGCAGTCACTTGTTCATTTTATAAACTGAACTTCAGCTGCAAACTCCATCAAAACACCAAGTTTTAACCTGCCATAATATGACGACTTTTCTTTTCAGTCGCTTTTGGGATCAATCGCCGGCTCCTGTCAAGGTGCATAAGCACAATGCAGACACCAATGACCAAGCCCATCTTCAGCTCACAATCCCACCCAACCCCCACCCCTTAATAGGCTTCTCCATCTGTACAGCAACCATACACCCTCATTGTTTTCCAGGTGTCTTTGATCTACTTGGAGAGTGAGACCTGTCATCATATTGCTCTCTGAAGCATCCTTCTGGGAGTCCATGGCAACTTGATGATATGCCCACCAGGGAGGGCGCTTCCTTGACACCCTTGGCCCAGAGCAGAGTACTTTACCTGAGGGTCAGCTCTGGAGATAGGAGGAGTTTTGCAGCGGGAGCTGCTCTTTTATTTGGACATTTTTCTAAGAATTGATTTTCATTTAAATTTCACCACTGTATCTTTCTTATGTCACCTGCCTGTTCATTGGACTATGAAATGATCATCATCCTGCTGCTGAGGTCCTCTCTGTGCTCCCTTAGCCCTGGTTCACATGTATGCGGCCATGCGGGCCACGTTTTGCGTGGACACGAGAGCCCAATTCATTTGAATGGACTCCCGTGCCCCGTGACACATAGGGAAGAAGTCCCTGCACTTCTTTGGAAAACGCAAGCCCCCGTACGGGCCGCGTTTTGCACGGGCACGAGAGCCCAATTCATTTGAATGGACTCCCGTGACACGCAGGGAAGAAGTCCCTGCACTTCTTCTGAGAACGCAACCTGCACGGAAACCTCGGTTCCCAGTACGGTTGCGTTTTCCAGTGCGGGCGGTGTGCCATTAAAACTAATGACACCTGCCCGCGGGTCTGCAATTCTCTGTGCTCCCTTAGCCCTGGTTCACATATGTGCATTCCTGCAGGCCGCGTTTTGCACGGGCACAAGAGCCCATTCATTTGAATGGACTCCCATGCCCCGTGACACTTAGGGAAGAAGTCCCTGCACTTCTTTGGAAAACGCAACCCACACGGGAACCTCGGTTCCCAGTACGGTTGCGTTTTCCAGTGCGGGCGGCGTACCATTAGAACTAATGGCACCAGCACGCGGATCCGCATTTCTCTGTGCGGGTGGTGCGGCTGCATGGATTTTCATGCGGATCTGTAGCGGCACCACCCGCACAGATGTGAACCTAGCCTTATGGTTGCAGATCTATTTTATTTTAACTTTTAAAAAAAACATTTTATGTCTATTTTTACTATATACATCATGTCTGCATCCCTTAAGACATAATTTCCCTTTGGGAGTATCTCACCAAAAATAAAATTTTTGTTGCAGGGGATTCCAAAAATCTGATCTGTATCCTAGTGCAGACCAGTGCGCACCAATCACAAAAGCAGGAAATGACATTTCTTAGGGGCATCCTGTATACCATCTGTGTACAGAACACCTCCAGGTAGCCATATTGTACTGTATTTTACAGAAAATGACAGCGCTGCAGATTGAAAAGGAAAACAGCTGTTTTTGGCTTTTGACGTTTTTTTCTACAGCCAGTAAACCCCCCTGTAATCAGACGGTAATCAATGTTTTTTGGCTGGAAAAAAAACCAGGACTAGTGGGTTTCTAGAGGAATTTTTTTTAGCTCTAAAAATGGGGCAAACCGGCAGTTTTGGACATTTTTTTGACTAAAAATAATTTTATTTTTTTGATAAAAATGCTAAAAAAATGCATCAAAAAGCCACGAAACACTAATGCAAAAGCGCTGAAAAACTCACATTTTTAACGTGACTTTACACAGCTAACGTTACCAGCGTTATTAAAACACCCCCCAGTGTGTATGGAGCCTAAATTGCAATATGTAGCGTGTGTCGCAATTGTATATACTGCAATATTTTTTTTTATTTGCCAATTTTTTTCCTACAAAAGTGGAGTTGCTCTTCAGCCCTGGTTCACATATATGCATTCCTGCGGGTCACGTTTTGCGCGGGCACGAGAACTCATTCATATGAATGGACTCCCATGCCCTGGGACATGAAGGGAAGATGTCCCTGCACTTTTTTGGAAACCGCAGCCTGCGCGGGAACCTCGGTTCCCAGTGCAGTTGCGATTTCCAATGCGGCCGACGTGCCATTAAAATTAATGGCACTCCGCCTGCGGGTCTGCATTCTTCTGTGTGGGTGGTGTGATTTTTGTGCGGATCCGCAGTGGCACCACCCGCACATGTGAACTTGACGGCTTGGTTACCACAGCATACCTTCAGAGGTCTAGTGGAGTCCCTGCCTCGATGGGTGGTGACAAAGTTACGGCTGATCAGAGTGAGTGAGTGTGTCTGTCTGTGTGTGTATATATATATATATATATATATATATATATATATATATATATATATATATTTTTTTTTTTTTTTTTTTTTTTTTTTCTAGAGGTATATATTTATCATTGCTGACCAATGGGTTTCCTCTTTCTTCTTTTAGATATAAAATAGAATTGGTCTTCAATTTTCGTTGAACCAAACTGATCTTTGCGTGAGCAGGTGGAGGGACAATTGAATGGCTGTGGTGGGAAGACTATAACATGGTAAATTATTGTATGTACTCTGTGATCTGCAGCACACTATCAAGGCATAGTGTAAAAACAGGACAAAAATGATTGCAACACAGAGACGGTTAGTTGTAAAAACTGGAGAAGATTGTTGGGGCATCACCCACAGCAATCACATCTTTATCTTTCCTATGAAAGAAGGAACCTGGAGCACTGCTATAAGGAAAAGACCCAAATCTGTTTTAGTTTAATAATCCATCCAAGAATCTTTCTTCCCTTCATTTGCAGAATACCCCTCATTGTATCATGTCTGTTGAATGACACTGAGAAGGCTGAAAGAGTAATTGTGGACTCAGCAATAGAGTACTGTCTCTCTACAGCTAGATGGCGGCACAACCCTGATGATGCTATGAGAAACTCAAGCTCTGTCCTCTGTCTATACACCAGTGACAGATATAGTCTGCATCAATGAATAAGTCCTTTATACTGCAACAGAAACAGCTATCAGCAAGGTACTAGCAACAAGCAAAGCTGAACTGAAACTGAAGTCAGATTGTTCTTACATTCGTAGCAGAGGCTGCTTTGTTTCCAGGTCTGACAGTAATGAGTACCAATACCCAACACACTATTCTCACCAAACACTCTAGGCCAGGGGTCTCCAGACGTTCTAAACAAAGGGCCAGTTTACCGTCCTTCAGACTTTAGGGGGGCCAGACTGTGGCCAATGGAGGTAGAAACTGTCCTGGTGTCAGTGGGAGTAAACCGTGCCCCATCTTTGACATTAAGAAGAATTATGCCCCAGGGTCGGTGGTGTCAGTGTTAGCAATTATGCCCCAGGGTTGGTGTCAGTTTTAGGAATTGTATCCCATTGTTGGTATCAATGGTAGGAATTATGTCCCATTGTTGGTGCCAATGGTAGGAATTATGTCCCATTGTTGGTATCAATGGTAGGAATTATGTCCCATTGTTGGTGTCAATGGTAGGAATTATGTCCCATTGTTGGTGTCAATGTTAGGAATTATGTCCCATTGTTGGTATCAATGGTAGGAATTATGTCCCATTGTTGGGATCAGTAGTAAGAATTATGTCCCATTGTTGGGATCAGTAGTAGGAATTATGTCCCATTGTTGGGATCAGTAGTAAGAATTATGTCCCATTGTTGGGATCAGTAGTAAGAATTATGTCCCATTGTTGGGATCAGTAGTAGGAATTATGTCCCATTGTTGGGATCAGTAGTAGGAATTATGTCCCATTGTTGGGATCAGTAGTAGGAATTATGTCCCATTGTTGGGATCAGTAGTAGGAATCATGTCCCATTGTTGGGATCAGTAGTAGGAATCATGTCCCATTGTTGGGATCAGTAGTAGGAATCATGTCCCATTGTTGGGATCAGTAGTAGGAATCATGCCCCATTGTTGGGATCAGTAGTAGGAATCATGTCCCATTGTAGGGGTCAGTAGTAGGAATTATGTCCCATTGTAGGGGTCAGTAGCAGGAATTATGTCCCATTGTAGGGGTCAGTAGTAGGAATTATGTCCCATTGTAGGGGTCAGTAGTAGGAATTATTTCCCATGGTAGGGGTCAATGGTAGGAACTATATCCCATGGTAGGGGTCAATGGTAGGGACTATATCCCATGGTAGGGGTCAATGGTAGGAACTATATTCCATTGTAGGGGTCAATAGTAGGAATTATGTCCCATTGTTGGTGTCAGTGGTAGGAATATGTCCCATTGTTGGTGTCAGTGGTAGGAATTTTGCCCCATGCTTGGGGTTCAGTAATGGGAATTATGCACCAATGTTTGGGTCAATGGTAGGAATTATATGCCATTGTTGGGGTCAATGGTCAGAATTATGTCCCATTATTGGGGTCAATGGGAGGAATTATGCCCCATGGTCAGAGTCAGTGGGAGGAATTATGACCTATGGAGTTTCATCTCTGTAACATGGCAAACTCTGTATAGCGGTCCCCTCTCCGTAGTAGCGGGTTTATTACACTCAAAGTTTTTTTTTCTGCCTCTAAACGCCCCTCTTTGTTAGTCTATGTATTCATGCACACATAGGCATTTACAGAAAGGGGCAGGAGCGTTTACAGGCACAAAAATAGAAAAATCCCTTGCATGTTCAGGAGAGGAGCGCTTTGAAGATCAGAGCCGTTCTGATTTGTCAATAGCAACAGCAATCAGGTCTGTTCCCGGAAAGAGGAGGAAGAGAAGTGCTGTTTTCAAACCCCAGGACCATTGCATCAAGCTGCATTGATGTGACACTGTGTCACCAAGGTAGGTAAGGGCAGCAGGGACCAGGGGTGTGGAAGGATGTAGAGTGTTGGTTTGCCTTTTTAATGTTTTCTAAAAAAGGTGAACTTGCACTTTAACCCTTCTGATCGAATCTTCCTCAAGCTACCTTCTCTCACTATCGAATGTTAGAAAATGTTACATTCACCCTGCAAAAGGCATAAAAAAGTTACACATATTACGGACATTATGCGCCATTTTTCATGCCATTTGCATGAATGGTAAAACATCGACCCCTCAGTGTACATCTTCCATTGTGCTGGACACAATTAGGCTACATTTTGTATACCTACATTTTGGATTCAAAACATCTTCAAAAAGCAAAAAGTCCTCCTCAACCTGGACAGAGGTAATACAACATAATGGTGAGGGAAAACATTATATGAAATATTGCATCCCAGAGAAGTATTAAAAACAAAATAAGTGGCAGTCTCTAAATCTCCAGCACGTCTCCACGGCATTCATCTCGCACAGAGCTGAGATCCTGGAACCAGGTTCTTCCCGGTAAACAGTCATTAATGAAGTGGCAGAATGGGAGAGACAAGGATCCCTTTCACAGGCGGGCACAGAGCCCCTGTTCACAGCTCCGGAGCCCAGCTACAAACAGAGGAGTCACTGTAATGAGCACAAATTCAGACATGCCTCAATGTCCTGGGCAGGATCCACTGATGGTTCAGTGTCAACTTTTACCTACTGAGCAACAAAAATAAGCCCGGAATTTAGTGAATTTAAAAGCCACGATGATTTAAAGGGCTTACATTTGAATAAGAAGGCTAGGAACATTTTACAGTTTCTCCAGCCAAAAACAAAAAATTATTTGACACACTCTTAGATTGTAAGCTCCCAGGATCAGGGCCCTCCTAACCCTCTTGTATTGAACTGTATTGTCTCCCGTTATATTGTAAAGCGCTGAGCAAACTGCTGGCGCGATATAAATCCTGTATAATAATAATAAATTATGCATTGTATAATATCCCTAACGAATGCCAATATGATGGCTATGGGTTTTTTATATTAATTAATAGCCCTGTTCACTTATCTGTTGATCCTGCTAGTTTCTGCCTATGCATCTGTCTTCTGTTGATGAGCTGACAATGCTTCCTGGATCCTCAATAAATACTTGAATGCTATTAAATTGTCTCAGCGTCATCAGCGCTTCCTCAATGGCCGACCAACCCCTACAGCTTATATTCTCCGGCTTTAGTAGTAGTGCAGTGGAGGGCTATCATTCGAGTAGTGGAGGGCTATCATTCGAGTAGTGGAGGGCTATCATTCGAGTAGTGGAGGGCTATCATTCGAGTTGTAGAGGGCTATCATTTGAGTAGTGGAGGGCTATCATTCGAGTAGTGGAGGGCTATCATTCGAGTAGTGGAGGGCTATCATTCGAGTAGTGGAGGGCTATCATTCGAGTAGTGGAGGGCTATCATTCGAGTAGTGGAGGGCTATCATTCGAGTAGTGGAGGGCTATCATTCTATTGCAATGCGGTTACGTGTCACTTGCTGCCATCATGGCAACTCCGGAAAGTTCACACACACCACCCGGAGAAAAGAAAAGACTAGAGGTCATAAGACCGTAGTTAAAGCACTTAATGAACAGGTTTTTAACATTGACTCTAGAGACCGACAAATCCATGTTAGAGGATGCCATTGGGCTTTGTCTTTTATTATTATTATACAGGATTTATATAGCACCAATCGTTTGCTCAGCGCTTTACAATATAAAGGGAGATAATACAGCAACAATACAGTTCAATACAAGAGGGTTAGGAGGGCCCTAATTCTTGGAGCTTACAATCTAAGAGGGAGGGGCTGGTGGTACAAAAGGTAATAGCTGTGGGGGGTGAACTTATAGGAGAGATAGAAGATTCGGTTATTAGCTGAGGGCAGGATATGCTTCCCTGAAGAGGTTTTCAGAGATCGCCTAAAAGTGGGCAGTAGTAGGCGATAGACTAATAGATTGGAGTAGAGAGTTCCAGAGGATATGGGAGGCTCTAGAGAAGTCTTGGAGACGAGCAAGGGAGACAAGGGAGCTAGGGAGCAGGAGGTCGTGGGAGAAGCGGAAAGGACTGTTTGAGTGATATTTGGAGACAAAATTGGCAATGTAATTTGGCACAGAATTAAAAACAGCTTTATATGTTATTGTTCATGTTTTGCATTTTTTTAGTTGGCCAATGGGAAGCCAGTGGAGCGATTGGCAGAGAGGGATGGAGGACACTGAGTGGAGGCTGGTGGAGGGATTGGCAGAGAAGGATGGCAGACATGGAATGGTTGGGAAGGTGGATGAGTCTGGCAACAGCATTCATGATACACTGCAGAGGGGATAGCCTGCGATGAGGTTGGCCAATGAGGAGGGAGTTACAATAGTCAAGGCGAGATATAACCAGGGAGTGAATAAGTTGCTTAGTGGTTTCAGTGGTTAAAAACGGGCGTATCTTGGAGATGGTGCGGAGGTGAAGTCTACAAGATTTGGACTGTAATTGGATTTGGGGCTGAAAGGACAGATGGGAGTCCAGAATTACAGCTAGCACCCTGGCATGAGGGGAGGGACTGATGGTTGTAGTATTGATCTTGATGAAGAAGTCAGGGGAGGGGGCATGGGCTGGAGGGAATAGCATGAGCTCCGTTTTAGAGAGATTTAGTTTGAGGAAGTGGAGAGACATCCATGCCGATATGTCAATTAGTAGGTTAGTAATGTGAAGTCTTTTTATAGTCTTTCCTTCTACTGTAAAGTGGTGGGGTCCTGTCAGGATACAGAGAAGTAACATCAGCAGGAGACTAGTGGCCCCAGGCACATCTACAGTGCTGGGTTAGCAGTTCCCTGCACCTAGGAACAGCGGCAGTGATGGACCTGGACGGCGTTAGGAGTATAAAGTTACTTTCTTCAGCAGTTGGAAAAAGAAGAAAACCTTGCAGCGTAGGTTAGAGAGGGGTGACACGGAGGGGATGGGATCTTATTTTGTCGGGAGAGGGGCTTCAGGAACTTTTAGGCTCAATTTATACATGCAAATAGAGAAATGTGTGATCACATGGGGGAGCCCCAGAGGGGGTTCCCAGTGATTAGCTACAGGAGGAAGCCCCTTTGAAAGCAATGGGAAGCAGAGAGCCCGCAGCTGATCATTGCTCCCTGCATGTAATTGCTCCAACAGTGATAACCTGCAAATGACACTGTTCAACAGGTAAAAAGTTTTGGGCATAAAATTAGCTAATCTTACATAATTTTGGGGTGCTGAAAACGAAAATGACCCTAAAAAATGTTGATTGGCTCTAGTTTCCATGATATATTCACCCATCTAATGACGTAAACCATTCAAAATTATGATGCAACTTCAGCTGCATATTGCGCAATTGATACTGGTGACCAATAGAAAATTGCATGTATACTGAGATGATGCAATATTAGCCTTTAATTGCATCACTTCACTGCATAAAAGCTGCAGTATCTGTAGCTGATTGTAGTTCCACAGCGTCTTTACATTTCGTTTTATGCTTATATAGGCTACTCAGTAATGCCTCGAACTTGTGTGAATAAAGCAGATAATTTCTGCTATATCTGCGGTGAAATAACTTTTATCTCACAAAAAAGGAGGATAACAGGAATGATTAAGAAAGCCTACAACTTGTATTTTGGCTGCAAGATAGGAGACCAGGGCAAGAGCTGGGCACCACATATATGCTGCAATTCTTGTGGGACGGCACTGGAGCAATGGTTGAATGGAAAAAAGGCATCTATGCCTTTCGCTGTGCCAATGATTTGGAGAGAGCCAACAGATCATGTTAGTAATTGTTACTTTTGTATGGTGCCTCCAATTGTAAAAGGGCTAAATAAGAAGAAAAAGTTATCTGTGCACTATCCAAATATTCCATCGGCAATACGTCCAGTTCCTCATGGAGAGGGGCTACCAATTCCTAAAGCACCAGAATCCTTCGTGGTTGAGTCAAGTGAGGAAGAACCTGAAGCGTGTAGTCATGTGCAGTTGTAAGAGATAGCCCTTTCCTCGAATACAAGAGAAAAGCCAAGAGAAGCAAAACCGACACAAACTGAAGACAAAACTAGTGAGAATCCTAAGTATTAAAATGATTCAACTTAGCTTATGGCTATAATTTTTCTTGGTAATCCTATGCAATATATTATGCCATTTAGGCTTTGTTATGTAGTCAATATCACTTGCTTTATATTTGTGGAAAGACATCTATCTATATAATTATTGTGCATTATGTAGTCATTACGCCTATAGTAGAAAACTTTCCGTTTACAGAAAAACTAGAGCCAATTGACAAATTTCATTGTTATATTTGAACTCAGAATGTGAAATTCATTAAGAAATGGATCCTTTTGTTTCCAAAACTGGCAAAAAATAAAAATTTGTTGAACAGTGTGATCGGCTATAGAAAGAGGCGGTTTGTCCATAGCAAGAGATTCCTGTCCACTTGTATCCATTGCCAGGGTTTTAAGCCCTAATGAAAGGGGAGACGAGTCCCCAAAAAGCATTGTTTTTTTTTCCTGTTGCCACGTCCATTAAAAATCTACAGGTCTCATACTTCTTTAGTGGCGGTCTCATCTGTTCTATATTTTTCAAAATTGAAGAGATGTCAAAACTGTTGGTTGGTTATATCTCAGAGGCTTTAGGGGTGAGATCTGTGTCTTAGGAGTGCAAGCTTGTGGCGGTCATTACGACTGGAGATCCTACTCTTCCTGTTGAACTTTAATTTATAATATTTAATTGAAATTAAACTGGAGGAGTGGAAACACTTGGATTGTGGCAGAAACAGATCCAGGAACTATGACAGAATATAAACTAACTACACAAATAATACATATATTGTAAAAGGCTCAGAGACCCTAAGGGCGGCTTCCCACTGTCCCGATGCGCTTTTCAGCTAAATCACGTATTTCCTGCGAGTTATCTGCGCTTTTCCATAGACTTCTATGAGATCCTGTGATTTTGGTGCAGTTTCAAAAAGCACTCCAAAATTCCTGCATGCTGCATCTTTGGTGCACTTTCTGAAACTGCACTAAAACTATGGGACGTCATAGAAGTCTATGAGGGAGTGCAGCAGGACTGCACCAGAGCCGCCCCTAGGGCTAGTTCACACTTGCTTTGCTCTCTGAAAAGCAATCTATGTTTGAATCGGTCTTCCTGAGAGAGATTGTGGTTAGCACTTCCGCCTGGCAGTACTAGTGTCGTCGGTTCGATTCCCAACCACAGCGCCACCTGCCTGGAGTTTTATGTTCTCCCTGTGCCTGTGTGGGTTTCCTCTGGGTACTCCAGTTTCCTACCACACTCCAAAGACATGCTGGTAGGTTAATTGGCTCCTGTTTAAATTGACCCTAGTATGTATGGATGTGAGTTGGGGACCTTAGATTGTATGCTCCTCAGGGGCGGGGACTGATGTGAATGTACAAAATATATGTAAAGTGCTGCGTACATAGATGGCAAGTACCTGAAATAAATAAATCTGACAGTTGGTGAGGTGGTGTGGCATAGTCACTTCACCACCTACCTTAATCCTTTCAACCCTGCACTAGCGCGCCACGACTGCGTGCATTATAGAAGGCTGTGGGCTGCTTGCAGAACGCCTCCTGCGCTGATGAACAGACTCCTTCACCAATAGCAACTGGGGTATAATTCCTGCTGGAGAACCACACCAAAGCATTGTGGCCATGGAAAGTCTACAACCCCGGCTAAAGGGGTTTGCAGTTGGGAGGTGGTAAAAGCATGGCTCAGCCACAGGATTTTACCCCCCCCCCCCCAAACCGTTAGAGTGAACGAGCCATTAAGGGGGTTAAGTAGTTCAAAGGTATCTACTCACAGCTATTAATCAGCCCCAAGGCAAAGTGTCATCTTCAAAGTCTCATAAGACACAGAAACAAAACTTTGGACAAATGATATGCCTTTAGATTATCCTCCCACAATCTCCTGCAAGTCAGATGTCAAACTAATGCTGACCATACAGCCGGCAATTTTGCTGGCACTTTTTACATTTGCGCCTTGATTTTTTTACCCATAGCATTCTGGCTCCTTAATAGTTTAGGGTTTCTCAGTGTTGACTGGCCAGATACAGTCAGGTCCATAAATATTGGGACATCAACACAATTCTAACATTTGTGGCTCTATACATCACCACAATGGATTTGAAATGAAATGAACAAGATGTGCTTTAACTGCAGACTGTCAGCTTTAATTTGAGGGTATTTACATCCAAATCAGGTGAACAGTGTAGGAATTACAACAGTTTGCATATGTGCCTCCCACTTGTTAAGGGACCAAAAGTAATGGGACAGAATAATAATCATAAATCAAACTTTCACTTTTTAATACTTGGCTGCAACTCCTTTGCAGTCAATTACAGCCTGAAGTGTGGAACGCATAGACATCACCAGACGCTGGGTTTCATCCCTGGTGATGCTCTGCCAGGCCTCTACTGCAACTGTCTTCAGTTCCTGCTTGTTCTTGGGGCATTTTCCCTTCAGTTTTGTCTTCAGCAAGTGAAATGCATGCTCAATCGGATTCAGGTCAGGTGATTGACTTGGCCATTGCATAACATTCCACTTCTTTCCCTTAAAAAACTCTTTGGTTGCTTTTGCAGACTGCTTTGGGTCATTGTCCATCTGCACTGTGAAGCGTCCAATGAGTTGTGAAGCATTTGGCTGAATATGAGCAGATAATATTCCCGAAACACTTCAGAATTCATCCGGCTGCTTCTGTCAGCAGTCACATCATCAATAAATACAAGAGAAGCAGTTCCACTGGCAGCCATACATGCCCACGCCATGACACTACCACCACCATGCTTCACTGATGAGGTGGTATGCTTAGGATCATGAGCAGTTCCTTTCCTTCTCCATACTCTTCTCTTCCCATCACTCTGGTACAAGTTGATGTTGGTCTCATCTGTCCATAGGATGTTGTTCCAGAACTGTGAAGGCTTTTTTAGATGTCGTTTGGCAAACTCTAATCTGGCCTTCCTGTTTTTGAGGATCACCAATGGTTTCCATCTTGTGGTGAACCCTCTGTATTCACTCTGGTGAAGTCTTCTCTTGATTGGTGACTTTGACACACATACACCTACCTCCTGGAGAGTGTTCTTGATCTGGCCAACTGTTGTGAAGGGTGTTTTCTTCACCAGGGAAAGAATTCTTCGGTCATCCACCACAGTTGTTTTCCGTGGTCTTCCGGGTCTTTTGGTGTTGCTGAGCTCACCGGTGCGTTCCTTCTTTTTAAGAATGTTCCAAACAGTTGTTTTGGCCACGCCTAATGTTTTTGCTATCTCTCTGATGGGTTTGTTTTGTTTTTTTCAGCCTAATGATGGCTTGCTTCACTGATAGTGACAGCTCTTTGGATCTCATCTTGAGAGTTGACAGCAACAGATTCCAAATGCAAATAGCACACTTGAAATGAACTCTGGACCTTTTATCTGCCCATTGTAATTGGGATAATGAGGGAATAACACACACCTGGCCATGGAACAGCTGAGAAGCCAATTGTCCCATTACTTTTGGTCCCTTAACAAGTGGGAGGCACATATGCAAACTGTTGTAATTCTTACACCGTTCACCTGATTTGGATGTAAATACCCTCAAATTAAAGCTGACTTTCTGCAGTTAAAGCACATCTTGTTTGTTTCATTTCAAATCCATTGTGGTGGTGTATAGAGCTAAACATTTTAGAATTGTGTCGATGTCCCAATATTTATGGACCTGACTATAATTACATTTGGTATTGAAAGTGATGGAAAAGATCCCCCTGGGAGGTCCTGCAATGGTTTGGCCCAATTTCCACTGCAGTCTGTACCAGGGGTGGACTGACAACTCATGGGGCCCCCAGGCAATATGGGAATCATAGGGAGCCTGTGTCCTTGCCCAAACTCAAAAAAGCCTATGAAAAAGGTACCAGGGGCATCTCATGGGCCCCCCTACTGACCCTGGGCCCTCGGCAGTGCCCGAGTTTCCAAACGGTCAGTCCGCCCCTGGTCTGTACAGATTGGTAGCTTTTATCTACAAAACAAATGAAACCATGATGTATTGCTTTGTCTGAAAACAGAAGAAAAGCTCCAAAACTGCTAGGAGTGACCAGCATAAATGTGGGGAGTTCTATGCACTGTGCGTCAATTTAGGTTTGAAAACATTCCACTATGCTGCCAATTTAACATGTTTCAAGCACCTGGTGCTAAAGGCAGAAAAGCCTAGCAGCTTGTACCACTGACAGGGGGGAACTTTTAGCCACTTGTTTTTACTGAGAAAGCCAGTTTCGTTATTAGAAACACTGCTGTTACCCCCGGCTGGCTGTGTGAATCATAAGACTGACTCAACAGAATTCAAAATATATTTTCATCAGTAGAACGGATCAAATATTTATTCTTCAGCTTCAACAAAGCAAGATAGAAAATGATAACAGACAAAAAATATCAGTTGCCCAAACTCTCGTTTACTTTCTACAACAACAGAGAATCCAGCGTACCCCGACAGTCAGTGGGAGGATGAGCTAAAGGTTGTCAGTGCAGATTCTGATCTCATGATGACATCAGCCTGGACGTGGTCTTGCCAGGAATCCCTGAATACACATTATTATTACAGAGCCGGCTGTAGCATTAGTTCATGGCTAGCCGATCAGAGGAGTCTGGGTGGCTGTGCTGAGGAGTCGGGGTGTAATTTCTCTCACAAGGCCCGGGGATTACCTTATTTATTACAGGTACTTATATAGCGCCGTCAATTTACGCAGCGCTTTACATATATATTGTACATTCACATCAGTCTCTAACCCTCAAGGGGTGTACAATCTAAGGTCCCTAACTCACATTCATACATACACATACTAGGGCCAATTTAGACAGGAGCCAATTAACCTACCAGCATGTCTTTGGAGTGTGGGAGGAAACCGGAGTACCCGGAGAAAACCCACGCAGGCACAGCGAGAACATGCAAACTCAGGCAGGTGGTGCCGTGGTTGGGATTCAAACCAACGACCCCAGTACTGCCAGGCAGAAGTGCTAACCATTTAGCCACTGTACCTATTGACAATCATTGGTAAAGGGCTGCCAAGCATAAATTATAATTCTTTTTATTAATAAATATGCAATGGCTTCAGAAACTTGCCAGAACTGAATGAATTCCACTGGGATGTCCTTTAATAATAAAGCCTACCCATATGACTAGGGCATCCAGAATTCTTAGATTGTTAGCTCCCAGGATCAGGGCCCTCCTATCCCTCTTGTATTGAACTGTATTGTTGCTGTATTGTCTCCCGTTATATTGTACAGTGCTGAGCAAACTGTTGGCGCCATATAAATCCTTTATAATAATAATATATAAATCCTGTATTATAATAATAATAATAATATATAAATCCTGTATAATAATAATAATAATATATAAATCCTGTATAATAAAAATAATAATATATAAATCCTGTATAATAATAATATATAAATCCTGCATAATAATAATATATAAATCCTATATAATAATAATAATATATAAATCCTGTATAATAATAATATATAAATCCTATATAATAATAATAATATATAAATCCTGTATAATAATAATATATAAATAATATATAAATCCTGTATAATAATAATAATATATAAATCCTATATAATAATAATATATAAATCCTGTATAATAATAATAATAATATATAAATCCTGTATAATAATAATATATAAATCCTGTATAATAATAATATATAAATCCTGTATAATAATAATAATAATAATAATAATATATAAATCCTGTATAATAATAATATATAAATCCTGTATAATAATAATATATAAATCCTGTATAATAATAATAATAATAATAATATATAAATCCTGTATAATAATAATATATAAATCCTGTATAATAATAATGTGATGTAATCGGGGGGCGCTGCATGCCGTGTCCTGAGCTTTCCTCTTTTATGCCATCACTTGCCTGCCTATCCCAGGTTCTCACCGCCGGCCTCTAGATGACACGTACTTGTGCATGCGCGAATGTCCTAGCCGAGGAGGCTGCGTCACTCTTGTAAGGCAGACGTGCAGGCTGCTCAATATCAAATGGTATTCAAAGCAGCAATAGAGGGATAAAGGTCTGCTTTAAGGCTCGGTTCACACCTATGCAGTTTGTGTTTGATCCGTTTCTGCAGTGCGTTTTTCACATGCGATTTTGATGCGTTTTGCAGGGTTTATTTATTTCCTTGTTGATAGGCAGATTAAAACACAAAACACATAAAAAATTATGCAAAAACGCAGCAAAAACAAACACACTACATGCTTTTCTGCAGCATTTCCATTGAAGTCTATAGAACCAAAAACGCAACTTTTTGCTTTTAAAAAAGTCTCGGACTCTTTCCAAAAAATACACCGGGTGAAAATGCGGAGATGTGAACGTGTCCCATAGAAAATCATGTTAAATGGACTGTACTGCGCTTCTACACAACTCAAAACACTGCGGAGAATGCTTAGGTGTGAACCTAGGGTAAGGGCAAGTTCACACTATAGAAACGCAGTCCCAGATGCTTTTCCGCATGCGCCTTTTTGACACGTTCCGGTGCGTTTTTTATGCATTCCAGTTCATTTTTTCCAGTCTTTTTCTTCAATTTAAATAGGGACATGTACGTTCCAGTGCGTTTTTGCTGCATTTTGGTGCGTTTTACCCGAGTTTCAGTACAGTTCTGTGCAGAAAAAATGCAGCATATTCTACTTTTTTTTCTGCAACTGAAACGCACTGGAACTGCAAGCACTGATGTGAACTATGACAGTGACCACCATATCACCTACGTTCTGTGCATTTTGGATGCAGAAAAAAAAGCAACTGAAATGCATCTAGTGTAAACTGGCACTTAAAGCAAATTATTGCAGTTGGCCTAAACAAACCTGTTTTTTGCACTGAAACTGTTCTGGTTAAATGCAAAAAATTTTATTTTCTGCACTGCTCTCTTTATAAAGTTAACACAGTCATGGTTAGCACTTCCACCTGGCAGTACTAGGGTCATTGGTTCGAATCCCAGCCATGGCACCACCTGCCTGGAGTTTGCATGTTCTCCCTGTGCCTGTGTGGGTTTCCTCCGGGTATTTCAGTTTCCTTCCACACTCCAAAGACATGCTGGTAGGTTAATTGGCTCCTGTCTAAATTGTCCCTAGTATGTGTATGTATGAATGTGAGTTAGGGATTTAGCTTGTACGCCCCTTGAGGGTTAGGGACTGATGTGAATGTACAATATATATATGTAATAAATTGATGGCGCTATATAAGTACCTGAAATAAATAAATCATAATTAAAGAAAGAAAATCCAAAAGTACTTAAAAACTCAATGTTTCCTGTGAAGTTAATAGTACTAGTTATAGTAAAACAAATCAGTTGATCCTGCCAAGAACCCCACTGGCATGTCTCTTCTGCAGGTCAGGTGACAACATACTACTGAAGCGTTGTCACCCTTACGCCCATACAGGGGCGGACTGACAACTCATGGGGCCCCGGGCAATAGGGGATCATGGGGCCCCTGTATCCTTGCCCAAACTCAAAAAAGCCTATGAAAAAGGTACCAGGGGCATCTCATGGGGCCCCTACTGACCCTGTGCCCTCAGGCAGTGCCTGAGTTCCCAAATGGTCAGTCCTCCCTTGCGCCCATAATACATTGAAGGACTACATTTTAATGCAGCCAACATTGGCACAAGGGTCTAATTTTACAAAACTCTCTCCCCGGGTGTCTGGCAAATTAAAGGCAAATTTGTTTTTATTACGTTTTTTGCAGCAATGTTTACAGAACAAAAAATGAAAGAGACATGCATAACATGTACAAGAAGTCAAAACAGAAATCTCGAGCATAAAGACGATCCAGAGAATTGTGAAGAACTGTACTCAGTGAATAATATAAAGGATCAACATCAGCTAATATGGAGATGACAGTAACAGAATTCTCAGGGAGGTACCCCATGGAAAACATCGAGAGGCACCTCCATATGATTCAACGTACCAAACAGGACCAAGAGAAGAGATAGTGGAGTGTAGAAGGAAAAGAGAGAAGTGAGAAGCTAGTACTAGAGAGGGAAAAAGACTGAATGAGAGAGGGGTTGGGAAGCAGGGAAGACATGGGCAGGATCGCAGAGGCATACCACCAGGGAACCCTGATGGCGTGACCTAGCGGAACGTGGCCAAGCGAGGACATGAAGGCCAAACTGATGACCGCAGATCAGTGATCCGGATAGACGAGGCCCAACTCTATTGGGACACAACAGGGCCACACAACTCCAGAAGGATCGAAGAGAAGGAGAAATGGGTATCTGGCAAATTAGCCAACGCTGTCCACCTCCTGCAATGGAAAGCGTGGCAAGGGCTGCTGGGAGGAAAAGTCCAAATCCCGACAGGACCATCGCAGGGTAATGATGAGCCACTGCATCTGCTAACCTGCCCACAGCCAGAGCTATATAAAAGTACAAAGACATAAAAGTTGGTCATGTGACCATTGTACAGGTATTGTGAAGGCGATTAAGACAGTGAATTAGTATACATAATACCCTGCTTATGCAAATACGGCTTTTTTCAATGGAACCATTACACCTCAATAAAATGCACTGCAGCGTGTGTTTTTGTGCAATGCGTTAGGCAATCTATTGATCATCAAGGTCCAGCATGATATTTTTGCGTAGTGCAATGTACAGTGGGGATTGAAAGTTTGGGCACCCCAGCTAAAAATTTGTATTAATGTGCATAAAGAAGCCAAGGAAAGATGGAAAAATCTCCAAAAGGCATCAAATTACAGATTAGACATTCTTATAATATGGTCGACAAAAGTTAGATTTTATTTCCATCATTTACACTTTCAAAATAACAGAAAACAAAAAAATGGCGTCTGCAAAAGTTTGGGCACCCTGCAGAATTTATAGCATGCACTGCCCCCTTTGCCAAGCTGAGACCTGCCAGTGTCATGGATTGTTCTCAATCATCGTCTGGGAAGACCAGGTGATGTCAATCTCAAAGGTTTTAAATGCCCAGACTCATCTGACCTTGCCCCAACAATCAGCACCATGGGTTCTTCTAAGCAGTTGTCTAGAAAACTGAAACTGAAAATAGTTGACGCTCACAAAGCTGGAGAAGGCTATAAGAAGATAGCAAAGTGTTTTCAGATGTCAATATCCTGTGTTCGGAATGTAATTAAGAAATGGCAGTCATTAGGAACAGTGGAAGTTAAAGCAAGATCTGGAAGACCAAGAAAAATATCAGACAGAACAGCTCGCAGGATTGTGAGAAAAACAATTCAAAACCCACGTTTGACTGCATGATCCCTCCAGAAAGATCTGGCAGACACTGGAGTTGTGGTACACTATTCCACTATAAAGAGATACTTGTACAAATATGGTCTTCATGAAAGAGTCATCAGAAGAAAACCTCTTCTACGTCCTCACCACAAAAATCATCGTTTGAACTTTGCAAATGAACATATAGACAAGCCTGATGCATTTTGGAAACAAGTTCTGTGGACCGATGAGGTTAAAATTGAACTTTCTGGCCGGAATGAGCAAAGGTACGTTTGGAGAAGAAGGGGCACAGAATTTAATGAAAAGAACCTCTGTCCAACTGTTAAGCATGGGGTTGGATCAATCATGCTTTGGGGTTGTGTTGCAGCCAGTGGCACAGGGAACATCTCACGAGTAGAAGGAAAAATGGATTCAATAAAATTTCAGCAAATTTTGGATGGTAACTTGATGCCATCTGTGAAAAAGATGAAGTTAAAGAGAGGATGGCTTCTACAAATGGATAATGATCCTAAACACACCTCGAAATCCATGGGGGATTACATCAAGAAGCGTAAACTGAAGTTTTGCCATGGCCTTCACAATCTCCTGACCTCAACATAATTGAAAATCTATGGATAGACCTTAAAAGAGCAGTGCGTGACAGACAGCCCAGAAATCTCAAAGAACTGGAAGACTTTTGTAAGGAAGAATGGGCAAAGATACCTCAAACAAGAATTGAAAGACTCTTGGCTGGCTACAAAAAGCGTTTACAAGCTGTGATACTTGCCAAAGGGGGCAGTACAAGATATTAACTCTGCAGGGTGCCCAAACTTTTGCAGACGCCATTTTTTTGTTTTCTGTTATTTTGAAAGTGTAAATGATGGAAATAAAATCTAACTTTTGTTGACATATTATAAGAATGTCTAATCTGTAATTTGATGCCTTTTGGAGATTTTTCCATCTTTCTTTGGCTTCTTTATGCACATTAATACAAATTTTTAGCTGGGGTGCCCAAACTTTTGATCCCCACTGTAATGCACAGAGCATATCTATCAGAGTATTGCCTCGCACTGTAAGGTAGGTCCATTGAAGTGCAATAAACATTAAATAGGAACCTGAACATACACTGCTGCACAGCAAAATGTGCGTCACGGTAAGAACAAACTCTACTTATTTACGTCATGTTCCTTCTTCATTTAGGTTTTATGGCTCCTCAAACCGATTTTTCTGTGTTGAAAGAAGCAGCCCGCATGTAATGAGAACTCTGTGTTCAGTGAAATCCAAAACAATGAAACAGAATCAAAAGCGCCGATGTATTTAGGGAACGCTTCAACACCAAAGAGCCCGAGGCAGCCAATAAAATGATATCATCGCTGCTTCCTCGCATCTATGGCTCGCTGTGCCAGCGTTCTATAAACAGCCCGGTCTCATTTCCTTCCAAGAGGGATGAATTAAAGCTCATTCAAATCTCCCAACTTGCTGCATGAGTGCTTTACGTCAGCAGAGCTGGGCAAGTCCACCGTGGAAAGACACCAATGTACCCGAAAAAATGTACATCTGACAAGTTTTCATGAGCCTCTTCTATGCGCCCCTAACCAAGCAACTTGGGACACCAGATGTGAGCAATACAATGGATTAAAGGTATTCTGCTTCCTGTTGTCTCATTCCTGCTGCTGTACTTGTCATAAAAAAACATTAAAACTCAGAGAAGGAGGAGAAACCCTCTTGTACTGCTGGGAAGGTGAAGCAAAAAAAATTACAATGTCATGGTTTTCAATGTATTAAAATACAAACAAATTCTAACTGAAGGAAATATATTTTCTCAGAACTCTATGTTTAATTTTTTTTTTTTAATTAGAAAATTCTTCATTCAACTTTTTTTTTTTTTTCCTCGTTTTTAGCAATTGTTATTTCTTAACCTCTTGGCACTGGCTGAACGCAAATGTGCGGCCTCCAGGCATCTGGGCCTAGACGCCGAGCAGCCGCACATTTGCGTTCTATTGAAAAGAAAAAAAACCATGCTGAGACCACGCGCCCTGCGCGCTCCCAGCACACACGGAGAGGTCCTGATCTCCTCTTTCGATCGGGACCTTTCCCAATCATGCGACCGTCGTGACAGCGAATCACGGTGGTCACATGATCCTAAAACCCCACCTCCCGGCTTCTGGAACCCTTAAAGGGCCGGGAGGCGCCGGCGCCAAAGGGTTAACCTCCCTGGCGGTCTAACTAATCAATATTTTTGAAAGTCAAAGCGGTACATTGTTTTGCATGGAAATTTGTTTTATATTGTAGGACTGTAATTTTTAGGAATAACTCACTTAAATCTGTCCGAACAAGAGTCTAGTAAACATTCCGGGTATGATAAAGTTTGAAACACGAAATCATAAATTATAATAAATAATTATACAAAAAAGTAATATAATAATAAACGTAATTCAATAATGTAATCAAACCAAAAACACTGACATTTGAAATATAGCGCCAAGTTCACACATTGCTGAGCAAAGTCGCAGAATAGTTTTCAGTGTCTGATGAGGAATTTCCCCCACTAATCATTATCACTCAATTCTGCAAGTGGTTCTGATTTACTATCGCTGTTCTCTAGCCGGTCTAAAACCGCTTTTGACCTAAAGGGACACTTTTTGGACGCCATGGACGTTTCTCAGTTTCCAGGCAGAGAGAACAGTAAAAATGCAGGCAGGGCGCCGGACAAAGCACTCGGGACAAAATGTATGTGAAATGGTTTGATACAGGAATGTAATACTAAGATATTACAATGTATTGTGTGTATGTCATATTTTAACTTTTTTGAATCTCCTGCCGGTTCCATCCCCTACGTTCGCAGGGAAGGGAACCCGAAAGACGGATGCCGGCATTGGCCGGAGGACATGGAGGGGACACAGTGGGAGGACATTGCGGGATCGCAGGACAAGGTAAGGATTGGGGGATCACAGGAGAAGCACTATAGAGTAATCCCAAGTGTGGCTCGGGGTTACCGCTTTTGGTACTGTAAATTAACCCCGAGCCACACTCGGGATTACCGCTAGGAATGTTAAAGTGGAAATAAAGGGAAAACCTAACTAACTCTAAACATACTCCCAGCCCCATTCTAAGGCTGGCCATACATTATTCAGGTTTGATCTCATATATGGTTTTGATAAATCTAAAGGAAAATTGTACAATGTATAGCCAGATTTAGCCTAATCGTTCTAGCACTGTAAAGAAATAAATAGAAAAAAAAATCGCTGTGCTTACCTGTTCTGCAGCTGCTCCGGCCCCCAGAGGCACCCTGGAGACAAAATGCCTGGGAAGTGATGTCACCCATTGACTTACTATGGCGTTTTGTTGTCGGCTGCCTCTCCTACACATTGAAGCCGCTGCTGACCGCTCAGACCGGGATCGGACCAGAGCGGGTGCAGAACAGGTAAGTAGAGCGATCCTTTCTTTACAGAGCTGCATAGATTAGGCTTAGAATGGGGCTTGGAGTAGGTTTGGAGTTAGTTAGGTTTTGCCTTTCCTTCCACTTTAATGCAGCCAAATCTCAAGCAGCCTCTTTGCAGCTGTAGGTGAGGCTTGATGGCGCCGCTCAGAAGCTGGAAGTGGGGAAGACAAGTAACCCAGCTAGCAAGAGGAAACCAAGGAGCCTCCCTCCTAGATTGTAAGCTCCAAAGAGCAGGGCCCTCGATCCCCTCATGTTTTGCATTGTATTGGTATTGTTCTGTCACATGTTCTGTTCCCCTTTGTAATGTACAGCGCTGAGCGAACTATTGACGCTTTATAAATACTGTATAATAATAATAATGTACCACTTTGAGCACAGAAATATGGACATAATCAGACCGCTAAGGAGGTCAAGCCCACATGTCATGGTGAACCTCCATGACTGAAGGAACTGAAATCAAATGAATAAAAGAGGTAGGCCAGGAACAGTCAGGCTGAGGAAGAGAGAACTAAATGATGCTGGACCTCCTCCAGCCAGGAGATGAAAGTGGGCTGTGGCTGAGTTTACCTATAACATTTAAAAGCATATATGAGACTTTAGTGATTGGATTTATATCTAGGCTGTCTAATGTATGAAAAGTGATTTAAAGAAAGTATTTCAGTAGTGAAAAGCATCCTAATTCTCACTTTCCTTCCCTAACCATGACCTGCACAAGCATTATTTTTTTGGTTTTCTGTCTTTCGTCACTTGTGGGGCAGTTGAGATGCTGAGCTGAATCCCTAAAAGACAAGCAAAGGAATCCTAACCCTGGATTAACTGCTTCCCCTCCGCCCTATAGCAGAAATACTGCAACAGGGTGGCAGGGGTGCGTAAAATGACGTATATGTACACATGATTTTGCAGTTCCGGGTAGGGGCTACCCGTGCAGCCATTCGCAGCCTCAATTGTCAATCACTGGGTTCCTGCTGGTGATTACTTGCCGACACCCGGTGATCACTGAGTATTTCCGACATAAACAACACAGATCTCTCCTCTGACAGCTCCTGCACACTGCTTTGTATGGCTCTGCATAGCAAAGCCATACAAAGCAGCGTGCTTACAGTGAAACAGACACAGCCTATGTAGTAAAACAACATACAGCACACAGTTAACCCTTTGATCGCAACATAGGTTAACTCCTTCCTGCCCAGTACCATACATAGTACAGTGTCAGTGTTTTTTTTATAAGCACTGATCACTGTATAGGTGTCACTGGGAATGACACCAAGTCAGTTCCCTCCCAGTGTCAAAATGCCGGCCGCAGTCCCGCTATAAGTCGTTGATCGCCGCCATTACTAGTAAAATAAAAACAAAACAAAATCCCAGTATCTACAGTGCCATTTGTAAACGCTATAACTGTCACGTAAACCAATTAATTTACACGTCTTGGGAGATTTGTTTTAGCAAAACATAGAGCAGAATATATTTTGGCCTAAATTTATGATGAAATTTGTTTTTTTTAATTTTTTTACTGGACAAGTTTAATAGCAAAATTGTTGGTCTTTTTTTGATTATAGCGCAAAAAATAAAAAATGCACAGGCGATCAAATACCACCAAAAGAAAGCTCTATTTGTGGGGAAAAAAATGACAAATTTCATTTGGGTGCAGCATTTCATGACCGCGCAACTGCCAGTTAAAGTAATGCAGCGATGTATTGCAAAAAATGGCCTGGTCAGGAAGGGGGGTAAATCCTCTGAAGGGCAAGGGGTTAATGTACGGGGATGATGCCACGACAAACATAGCTGGGACACTAAGATTTGTCACTTGACCTTTTCTTCTGTGCAGATTAAATGGCAGGATTTGCTAGTAAAGGCTGTTTGGAGGAGAAACTGTAGTGAAAATACAGGAAGAAGTGTGACTCACTTTGGAAGAAATTACTGACACCCCATTCATAATTTATCTTTTAAGGGCTTTAATAGCAGCTATTTTTCAAATGAACCATCAAAGAGGCTCTATATACATTACAGTGACAGGTCATCTGTATCCTTCTGTGCGGGGAAGACACAATGGCGGAGATTGACTAAAACTGGAGCACTCAGAATGTGGTGCAGCTATGAATGGGAGCCAATCAGCTTCTAACTTCAGTATGTTCAGTTAAGCTTTGACAATAAAACCTGGAAGCCGATTGGTTTCTATGCAGAGCTGAACCAGATTTTGCACTCTCCAGTTTTAGTACATCTCCCCAAATGTGGATACCTACATTGTATACACATATACCCAATCAATTCTGGTGCTTTCTGTTTACAAGAAACGTATACAGTTCCTGATAGACCTACGAAATTGTTGCTTCCAACATCAGGGATGTATCATGAACCACTTGGGAGTGGGGTGGGGGGACACATACTTTGCCACTTGTCTACAAACCTTTATTTATAAATGGCATGGTGGACAAGTAGATAAATCAAGCTTAGTACCGGCTTTAACCCTAGGTTCACACATGCGCGGGTGGTGCTGCTGCGGATCCGCACAAAAATCCGTGCAGCCACACCACCCGCACAGAGAAATGCGGACCCGCGGGCAGGTGCCATTAGTTCATTTTCCGCACTGGAAAATGCAACGGTACTGGGAACCGAGGTTCCCGTTCGGGCTGCGTTTTCCCAAAGTGCAGGGACTTCTTCCCCTGTGAGTCATGTCATGGGAGTCCAATCAAATGAATGGGCTCTCGTGCCCGTGCAAAACGCGGCCCGCACAGCCGCATAGGTGTGAACGTAGGGTAAGAACCGGCGAAGGGCTTTGTGACAAAATCTCTTACCGCCCGATTAATATGAAGTTCTCCCCTCACCGCCAGCACCCGCATTGGTTCCCGGGCTCTTCCATTCCTCTGGGCAGACAGGGACTGTGGGAAACCGCTTGCCAAGTGAGAGCAGGAGAATCACTCCTGTGACTAAAGACCCCAGAAGTGACCAGCATTACGACACTTCCAGGGTCACAGCTGTCATTCCGCAGCTAGTATAGTCAAGAATACAGCAATGTGGGAACAGTCTGTGCTTGAATAGCTGCATTGGAGGGCCGGGGGGACATTGGGGGTCTAAAGTCTCCATAAAACGTACCTGTCGTCTGCCCTCAGTACCACATAGGGGGCTTGTTAAGACTCCTTGTGATAGTAAAATAGGTAAAATGAAAAGTACTATATATACAGTTGTGTTCAAAATAATAGCAGTCAGACATCACTAACCGGATCAATCACTGTTTTTGGTAGAAATGATATTTCTACATGGCAAATAATTTACTAGCAGGTGTAGTAGAGTAATAGAAATCCAACAGACCCAACAGTCATGACATGCATGCTGCTGATTCTGTGTCATTGAATCACTCATTGAAAGGGGCGTGTTCAAAATAATAGCAGTGTGGAGTTCTATTAGTGAGGTCATTCATTCTTTGAAAAACAGGTGGCAATTATTGCCCTTATTTAAGGAAGGAAGGCAGCAAATGTTGGACATGCTGGTTACAGTGCATTTCTCTCTGAAATTCTGAGGAAAATGGGTCGTTCCAGACATTGTTCAGAAGAACAGTGTACCTTGATTAAAAAGTTGATTGGAGAGGGGAAAACATATAAAGAAGTGCAGAAAATGATCGGCTGCTCAGCTAAAATGATCGCAAATGCTTTAAAATGGCAACCAAAACCTGAAAGACGTGGAAGAAAGCGAAAAACTACCATTGGAATGGATAGAAGAATAGCCAAAATGGCGCGGACTCAGCCAACAATCAGCTCCAGGAAGATGAAAGAAGGTGTGACGTTCCCTGTGAGGACTGTTACAATTAGAAGACGCCGATGTGAAGCCAAGCTATCTGCAAGAAGTCCCCGCAAAGTCCCACTGTTGGGAAAAAGACGTGCTGAAGAGGTTACAATCTGCCAAAGAGCACATTGACTGACCTAAAGAGAAATGGTGCAACATTTTGTGGACTGATGAAAGTAAGATTGTTCTTTTTGGGTCTAGTGGGCGGAGACAGTTTGTCAGACGACCCCCAAACACTGAATTCAAGCCACAGTACACTGTGAAGACAGTGAAGCATGGTGGTGCAAGCATCATGATATGGGGATGTTTCTCATACTACGGTGTGGGGCCTATTTATCGCATACCAGGGATCATGGATCAGTTTGAATACATCAGAATACTTGAAGAGGTCATGCTGCCTTATGCTGAAGAGGAAATGCCCTTGAAATGGGTGTTCCAACAAGACAACGACCCCAAACACACCAGTAAACGTGCAACATCTTGGTTCCAGACCAACAAGATGGACGTTATGGAGTGGCCAGCCCAATCCCCGGATCTTAATCCAATAGAAAACTTGTGGGGTGACATCAAAAATGCCGTTTCTGAGGCAAAACCAAGAAATAGAGAAGAACTGTTGAATGTGATCCAATCATCCTGGGCTGGAATACCTGATCACAGGGGCCAGAAGTTGGGTGACTCCATGCAACACAGATGTACAGCAGTTCTCAGAAACAGTGCGACTACAACCAAATATTCATGAAGTCATTCAAAGGAAAGCAAAATCTTCAAACATTTCTCAGTTTATATAGTGAATGTTTGAGTTTGTAAAGAAGAATACAAACACTGAGATTTTTTTGAACCGTCTAATATTCACTTTTCTTCAATTTTTTTTTAGAGGAACAACACAAATTTGATCTATTCCAAATCAAAACATGAAGAAAAATAGAATGTGTCGTGTTCCCAATGCATTTGTGTGTATGGAAATAAAAGCTATTAGAAGGATTTTGAGCTTTATTCACTTCTTTCAACACACTGCTATTATTTTTAACACAACTGTATATATATATACATATCACCCCCATACAAATAAAGTAGCGTAGGGTGTGCATGTGTATGTAAACATCAGTTGCACCATACGTGAGGCATCACCGTGAATGTCAGAATGCCATCAATAATTCTAACTATAAATTATGGTTAACTGTAAACTGGCAACATGTAAAGGATTTCAACTACTTGCTTGCTGTGTAGGGAAATCGGTACTGAGCAGCACTTCTAAAGAGTGGATACAAACTCTGTGCAGAAGAAGGTGAAACAGGAAGGCATTTCTAAGTGCAGTATTCCAGGTCAACTTTAACCACAACCAGTCGTGACACTTTCACCCCCTTCCTGTCCAGGCCAATTTTCACCTTTCAGTGCTATCACGCTTTGAATGACAATTGCGCGGTCATGCAACACTGTACCCATACGAATTTTTTAGCATTTTTTTGAGAAAGGTGAAGCTTTATTTTGGTGGTATTTATTCACCGCTGGGATTTTTATTTTTTTTGCTATATAAATGAAAAAGTCCAAAAATTTTGAAAAAAAGTGTTTTTCTTATAAAATTTTGCAAATAAATAATATTTCACCATAAATCTTGGCCAAAATTTATTCCGTTATCTTTTTAGTAAAAAAAAACCCAAATTAGTTTATAACCAAAAATTATAATTTTTAAACTTTTTTTAATTTAAATTTTTTTTTATATTATTAATGGGTTGGTTTTTTTTACATACTGCCACCCTAGCAGTACAGTGTCACCATGGTGACACTGTACTACTTGTGGGGGGTGATGAAGATTTTTTGTTTTTTTACACTGATTACGTAGTAAGCAATGATGTCAGAAGTGACATCTTGCTTACCACTCTGCATGTGATCACTGATTGGCCAATCAGTGATCACATGATCGGGACCTCGCACAGAGGTCCCGTCTGACAATCGGTTTTCCACTGTGTCCAGAGGACACAGCGGGCACTGGATCGCGGTGCTGCATGCTCCCAGGGATGCTGCGTGCACAAGCCAGGGGCGGGGAAGCCGTTTATAAACGGCCACCTGACCCTGCACTGCCACCGTCCAGCTGTTTATATACAACGGCCGGACGGGAAGTGGTTAATAAAAAGCGGTTAAAAAGTAGCAGGAATCTGTCCTCTGAGCGATGGAGCCGCTGTGGCAGCCAGCAGCTGCGGGGGGAGCTTAATGAGAGATGTTAAAGATGGCCGCACAGCGGCTCCATCGCTCAGAGGACAGAGCCCTGCTACTGACAGATTGTACTACTACATTGTGATTTTAGCCGCTTTTTATTAAAGTTGACCTGGAATACTGCACTTAGAAGCGCCTTCCCGTTTCACCAGTTTCTGAAAGATCAGCTGGTAAAAGCAGCACACAGGACACGCATTACACATAGTTAGGCACATATTTAACCCCTTCATTGCCCTAGATGTTAACCCCTTCCCAGCCAGTGCCATTAGTACAGTGACAATGTATAGTATTATCACTGATCACTGTATTAGTGTCACTGGCAATGTCAGTCAGTTCCTCCAGCGTCCGTTAGTGTCAGATTGCCATCCGCAGTATCGAAGTCCCATTATAGGTTGCTGATAACCACCGTTAGTAATATTAAAAAAAACTAATTCCAGTATATTTACACCACAGTTTGTAGACTCTATAACAAAAAATATACATTTATTGGGATTGTTTTTTTTTTCCAATCAAAAACATGTAGCAGAATACAGTTTGCCCAAAATTTATGAAGAAATGTAAAACATTTTTTATTGGCTATGTTTTATAACAGAAAGTTTTCTTTATTGCGGGAAAAATAAAAAACCCAGCGGTGATCAAATACCACCAAAAGAAAAGTTCAATTTGTGTGAAAAAGGATATCAATTTCATGTTGCTACAGCGTTGCCTGACCAAGTAATTGCTAGTTAAAGTAGTGCAGTGCCAAATAGCAAAAAACGGCCTGGCCATAAAGGGGGTAAAATATTGCTCAAGTGGTTAAAGTATCGATGATGGAGAATTTTGGGTACCACAGTTTTTGGCGATTCTATGGTTATGTGCAATTTGACTTAACATGCTTGGTAGCAATTTACTCGGTGCAACCTAATCTTTTAGATTTTACCAAGATTTTAACGTATGTAAAAATTTAAACACTGCCCTGGTAGGCAAATGGGTAATGAGTCTGTGTGATAGGTAATGGGGCTCACCATGAATTGACTTAGCTTGCCAACACAGCTTTGACTTCCTGCCCAGAAATTCTATAAAACAATACAGCCAACAAGCCTTGGCTACACAGGTAGGTACCCGCACCCTTGTGTACCCTTACATCCACATGCCCTCCAGGCGATTTACCCCCCCCCTTCCTATTTTTTTGCGGCAAGGCGCTGCGTTACTTTAACTGACGATTGCGCGGTCATGCAATGCTGCACCTAAATGAAATTCACGTCCTTTTTCCCCACAAATGGAGTTTTATTTCGGTAGTATTTGATCTCCTGTGTGTTTTTTATTTTTTTGCGGTATAACCAAAAAAAGACTGACAATTTTGAGAAAAAAAAAACATTTTTGACATTTTGCTATTAAACATGTCCAGTAAAAAATTTTTTTTAAAAATCAAATTTTGTCATAAATTTAGGCCAAAATGTATTCTGCTCCACGTCTTTCGCTAAAAAAAAAAAAAATTCCAATACGTGTAAATTAATTGGTTTACGTGAAAGTTATAGCATCTACAAATGGCGGTATATATACTGGGATTTTTATTTCCACTAGTAATGGCGGAGATCAGCGACTTATAGCGGGACTGCGGCGGGCATTCTGACACTGGGGGGGGGGAACTGATTTGAAGCCACTGACATCCCCAGTGACACCAATACAGTGATCAGTGCTAACAAAAAGCACTGGCACCGTACTAATGACACTGGGCAGGAAGGGGTTAACATCTGGGGTGATCAAAGGGTTAACTGTGCGCTGTTTTACTGCGTGCTTTACACTGTAAGCACACTGCTTTGTCTGGCTCTGCCTAGCAGTATATGGTAGTAAATGGCTATTACCCGATACTTTTCTCCTGATATGGACTACAAACATGTCCTTATATCTTCATCCCATTACATTACAATTGGTAGTTTACAGCAGATAGCTAGGAAGGAAGATATCCTTCAGTGCAGTTCACAGGAAGTTAAAAGGGCACAGCACTTCTGGCAGGATCAACAGAAACCACATCTAAGGACTCTAAGCTGCAAAATGTTGCATTCTTTCTAGGGTTTAGTTATCCTTTATGTCCTTTTATTGTCACCAACCACATGCTGTAGATGATGGGACCACGCTCGTATACCCCAGTGGTTTCCTTGTCTACAGTACTACCATATTATGGTCAGTTTGCTTGATGTCTCTGTACTGACTTTATTCTCATTCGTTGCTTTTGCTCACAGAATATAACAAAATATACATCCTTTACCTTGATTTGTAAAACTCCTTCAACTCAATAAATGCATTAAAGTGTTACTAAACCCACAACAGTACAATCAGTCTGTATATGCCGTAAAGAATGCTTGTTATACTCACTGTGGAACCTAAGGGGTTAATCCTCCACATTGTGCAAAAAGGATGTTTGAATCTGTCTTCTCTGATCCTCCCCTACTTCCACAGTCCCCAATCCATCTGCTGATAGTACAGAGCCTTGGGGACAAGCTGCACATGCTCAGTTTAGTGTGTATTGCTAGAGAGCTTTTTTTTTTTCCTTGGGAGAGTTCATGTGATCAGGCCAATCAGTGCTGTCCAAGTAGAGGGTCAGGGGTCCTGAAGCCTCATAGGACAATCAAGGGAGAATGAAAACTCCTCCTACAATGTGTAACCAGTGCTCTGCTGGACACTCATAGAAGTCACAAGACTGCTCTAACTGATGATGAGAAAAGGTATTCAGCAGTTTACATTTACTAAAATAATTGCATTCCCATGTTCTGTGTACTGTGGGAGACCAGATATAGTGAATGCAGGGTCCGGGGAGAGTGGATTGTAGTGAATGTAGGGTCCGGGGAGACCGTATATAGTGAATGCAGGGTCCAGGGAGAGCTGATATAGTGAATGCAGGGTCCAGGGAGAGCTGATATAGTGAATGCAGGGTCCGGGGAGACCAGATATAGTAAATGCAGGGACCGGGGAGAGCGGATATAGTGAATGCAGGGTCCGGGGAGAGCAGATATAGTGAATGCAGGGTCCGGGGAGAGCAGATATAGTGAATGCAGGGAGAGCAGATATAGTGAACGCAGGGAGAGCGGATATAGTGAACGCAGGGAGAGCGGATATAGTGAACGCAGGGAGAGCGGATATAGTGAACGCAGGGAGAGCGGATATAGTGAACGCAGGGAGAGCGGATATAGTGAACGCAGGGAGAGCGGATATAGTGAACGCAGGGAGAGCGGATATAGTGAACGCAGGGAGAGCGGATATAGTGAATGCAGGGAGAGCGGATATAGTGAATGCAGGGAGAGCGGATATAGTGAATGCAGAGAGAGCGGATATAGTGAATGCGGTGTCTGGGGAGACCAGATATAGCAAATGCGGGGTCCGGGGAGACAAGATATAGCGAATGCAGGGTCCAGAGAGAGCGGATATAGTGAATGCAGGGTCTAGGGAGAGCGGATACAGTGAATGCAGGGACCGGGGAGAGCGGATATAGTGAATGAAGGGTACGGGGAGAGCGCATATAGTGAATGCAGGGTCCGGGGAGAGCGCATATAGTGAATGCAGGGTCCGGGGAGAGCGCATATAGTGAATGCAGGGTCCGGGGAGAGCGCATATAGTGAATGCAGGGTCCGGGGAGAGCGCATATAGTGAATGCAGGGTCCGGGGAGAGCGCATATAGTGAATGCAGGGTCCGGGGAGAGCGCATATAGTGAATGCAGGGTCCGGGGAGAGCGCATATAGTGAATGCAGGGTCCGGGGAGAGCGCATATAGTGAATGCAGGGTCCGGGGAGAGCGCATATAGTGAATGCAGGGTCCGGGGAGAGCGCATATAGTGAATGCAGGGTCCGGGGAGAGCGCATATAGTGAATACAGGGTCCGGGGAGAGCGCATATAGTGAATGCAGGGTCCGGGGAGAGCGCATATAGTGAATGCAGGGTCCGGGGAGAGCGCATATAGTGAATGCAGGGTCCGGGGAGAGCGCATATAGTGAATGCAGGGTCCGGGGAGAGCGCATATAGTGAATGCAGGGTCCGGGGAGAGCGCATATAGTGAATGCAGGGTCCGGGGAGAGCGCATATAGTGAATGCAGGGTCCGGGGAGAGCGCATATAGTGAATGCAGGGTCCGCGGAGAGCGGATATAGTGAATGCAGGGTCCAGGTAGAGCGGATATAGTGAATGCAGGGTCCTGGGAGACCAGATATAGTGAATGCAGAGTCCGAGGAGAGTGAATATAGTGAATGCAGGGGCGGGGAGAGCAGATATAGTGAATGCAAGGTCTGGAGAGACCAGATATAGTGAATGCCAGGTTCGGGGAAACCAGATGTAGAGAATGCAGGGTCCAGGGAGACCAGATATAGTGAATGCAGGGTCCAGGGAAACCAGATATAGTGAATGCAGGGTCCAGGGAAACCAGATATAGTGAATGCAGGGTCCAGGGATACCAGATATAGTGAATGCAGGGTCCAGGGATACCAGATATAGTGAATGCAAGGTCCGGGGTTTAGTAACAATTTAAAATGGAAAAATCCTATTTCAGTGCCATTTTTAAACACATTAGATAGGCTGAATAGGTACCACGTGCACAATATAAGGCAACAAAGGAAAAATGCTAGTATGTAAATGAGTTTAAAAAAAGGATCATAGTGTGTAAGGTAGAGAGACTTGATGAACAATACTACTACTAATAAATAAAGAACCTACAAGTAAAACAGATAAATGCAAAAATGTGTCAACATACGTAAATTTTTTTTAGATGCTCGTACTATTTCTGGTGTTTTTAGCCTATCACCCCTACTTGCTCAAATATTGGCTGATGGCAAAGTGTGGAACAGATGTACTTCACAAAGATTAGGTTCTTTAACAAGAGGCCTACAACATGACGTACAGAATTCAAAGCCACCAATCATTGTCCTAGGTGGTCCAAATAAATGAAAACCGATTAGTGGTTACAGCAATTTGCAAAGCTTTATTGAAAACCTGTCATGAGATACATGCAGGGCTGCCAGTGCTGAACTCATTCTGAAAAAGCCTGGCTGTTGCACACTATATGGCCAACGGAATGTGGACATCCCTCGAAAAAACCCTCCCAGTTCAGGTGTTTCCAGTGAAGGGTACTGCTACAGCATACAAAGACAATTTAGCCAACTGCGCCCTTCCAACCTTGTGGTAACAGTTTGGTGAAGGCCCTTTTCTCTTCCAGCATGACTGTGTCCCTGTGTACAAAGCCAGACATGGTTTACTGAGTTTTCTGTGGAGAAACTTGATTGTGGTTCACAGAGCCCTGACCTCAACCCACTACAACTAAACACCATCGGAATGAGTTGGACAGCAAACTGCGAACCAATATTAGTACCTGACCTCACACATGAGCACAGATTCCCACAGAAGCACACTCTAATCTTGTGGAACATCTTCCCAGCAAGGTGTAAGATATTATAGCCACCAACATGGCTTTGGAATGGGATGTCCACAAAGCTCACAGAGGTGTGATGGTCCGATATCCTCAAACATTTGGCTATATAGTGAAGCAGCCTATTGACTTCAGTGGTTTTCAATGACCAACCTGGAGCAAATATGTAGATCTAGAAAGTCTAAATGTCAGAAGTTCCGACCCACATATTTTTTTCAAGGTCTGCGATTCAAAGTATTGAAGTGAAAAGGGTCAGCATTAGATCCAAGCGAACAACGTTCAAAAAAATGAGAGGCCAGCAATGGTAGCCTCCATGTTTCTTGAAAGCCCATCAAGTCACTGGACTGGGAATATTAGACTAGTAAAAGTTAGCAGATGTCTATAACAATCACTGCATGTTGTAGGAGAACTTCAAGTCCCAGCATGTCCCCCTAGAGAGCCATTACTGAGATTTCCTGTGTCTACCATTTGCACCAGGCTGTTGACCCCTGAGCTTGTCCATCAAGACAACATTTGCAGAGTCAAGCAGCTAGCAAACTTTCAGGAAAGTTTTACGACACTAGTTTCAGACGGATTGTGTTCCTACCTGAGACGGAGACGGCGTGTGCTCTTACATGCTTCTCACTGTTGGCCAGCCTGTAGGAAGAAAGAGGATTGCATCTGTGAATGGTGCACATTCTCTGTGGTCATATAGACACTGCCTTCACTTTCACAGGCTACCTTCTGTAATGAGCAAAACCGATCCATTCCACACCAAGACACAGAGGGTGGGGGGGGACAAGGGACAGTATTGAAAGACGGAGGGGGTAAACACAGCAGGCTCCACCCATCGGACTGAGATTTAACCAGGAATTGACTGCAGAGGCAGCACGTCATGGAGGATATGTCAGGAATTTACTCATTTTACAGCCAGGCTGCAGAAATGACACGACTTGTCATCCGTTAACTCATTTCAAGCAGGGTCAGTTTCAACCAGAATTTCCTGAAACATTCCTTCACCAGGACCCCGAGTGTTAGAACACTAGACTTTTGTAAGGGCCAAGGGTTAATAAAGGGCAGAAGGCTGTATGCACGCTTATACGTACATGAGCATACGCGGCTTTTACTTCCTGTGTTTTCCGGACACCCAAACCAGTTAACCCTTTAATGACCAAAGAGTTTCACTGCTGCATTAACAGACCTTGCATTGTCTTCAATTCTATAGGCTCTGCAAAGCTGAACTCCAAACAACTAAATACTGGAAGGAAATACATACATGGGAGTTGTTTGGGGCCATGTCAGGAGGGCGGTTTTAGAGCAGCAATTCATTGCCGATACAAATCGTTAATGCCAGCGACTAACCGGAATCTGTAGCTAGCTATTAAAGCGGAGCTCCACCCAATAGGGGAAGTTCTGCTTTAAGGACTGCTCCCCATTAAGGATTGGCACCTTTGGGGGGCGGGGGAGCGGGTACCCGAATTTGACAGGTACCCGCTCCCATTTCCGGTCCAATTGCCTAGGCGATCAGAAACGGAAGATGTCCTCCCATCCCTGTAGCTTTTTGGAACACATGACAGGTCCCAGAAGACTACAGGACCATTCATGAAGGGCAGCAATACTCGCGCATGCGCAGCGGGTACCCGGCTGTGAAGCCGCAAGCTGTCACAGCGGGGTGCCCACACTAAAAAGATGCCGGCCTCCTGGAATACAGGACGGCTGGTGAAACGGGCTGCGGGGGACACACCACGGGACTGAGGGACAGGTAAGTGGCTGTTTTTTAAAAGTCAGCAGCTACAGTTTTTGTAGCTGCTGATTTTTAATTTTTGACAGGGCGAGTGGAACTCCGCTTTAAGTCACTAGAGCTGCTGGTGATTGGTCGCTGCTACAAGTTAAAGGAGCGGTATGGGCAAAGCGATTTTCGCTGTACTGAAATAGCAAAAGATCCGGTCCAGGTGAGTGCCGAATCTGCATAACCCCTCCACAGACACGCAGGTGCTGGCCCGATCCATGACCACAGATGCAATGGAAAAACAGAATGGTTGGCCGCACAAACAGCAATGTGGTGGATGAAATCCTTTATTGGAATCTTTTCCATGCAATATAAGAACATGACCGCTCCAAGTCAGGACAGAGGAGCATTTTGGCTGTACTTCTATGGGTCACAGGAGTGAACTTTGTTCTGCACTCCTGTGACCCGTTTTTAGCTGACAGCGGGGTAAAGCCTTCTGTCAGCTCACATAACTTAGCCAATTAAGGCTCTGGAAAGATCTTGAATTTAAAGTCAGGATCCACCTAAATGCCTGGAAAGGCAGCTGGCTCAGCCTCTCAGCGAGCCACTGAGAGCCTGAGCCATCCACTCCCACCTCCTCCACAGATTGACGTTTCAGTAAGCTCTGGAGGGACAGAGAGCCGGTGACTGACAGTCACAACTCTCTGCTCAGTGGGGGAGAAATGAGTGATCAGTGGTCTTTAATCAATTAGTTCTCAGTCCTAGAGGCAGTGGGGAACAGATGCAGCATGGATCAATGCTGCATCTACCTAGATGAGAGTGACTTTTTTTTTTTTAATTTTAGACCTCCTCTTTTAAGCGAATGCTATAGCATTATTACAATGAAATGAGGGGGGGGGGGGCACACATTGATCGGAATTTGGCCAGGCCTGGCTGGATCGGCCAAATTTCAATCAAAGTATGACCAGCTTTAGCCATAGAGGTGAATGCAGGGCGAATGTCATTGGCGAGCTGGTTGCTGACACGAGTTGTTGCTCGATCTCAATGGCTGAATGTTTGGACTACAAATCGCTGTAAAATGATTGAGTTAGCAATTCCATGGAAAATGGCTGTGGTTTACTTAGCATGGAGGAGACCTGATTCCTCTCTGCTGCAATTTAAAAACACCAACAGCTCTCCTCTCCACCACTGCCCTATGATTTGGCAGTAAAAGATGAAGCAGACTGAAGACCTTGTTTCTCTGTCACTCTGCTATCTACTCCTATCTGCATGCTTCTTGCATTGTCAGCACAGGTGACAGACTGGAAAAAGGGGGAAGCAGCACATGGAGTCTGAGTTCAGAGATTACAAGTGGCCAGTACCAGGTAACATTCAGGTACATATACTGCTTGAATAAAAAA